>NW_020940358.1:20175453-20358368 GCF_900497805.2 Vombatus ursinus
AATCATCTATTTTCATGTGAGAAAGAGGTATAAACATTGCTATTGTGAGCATCATCATCTTTTTCTAATGCTGCTAAGAAATATCAGAGAGGTGGGCAGACACAGAGTAGAGCCTAACAGCTGTCGATAGGACCACAGTGGAGAGAAGGCAGAGGACCAGGAGTTCTGTGGTGAGAGGGCAGGGAACGAGGAAGGGAGATGAAATAGAAAATAGAACAGGAAAAGAGGGAAGGGCATCAAACTTTGGTTTGGGGAATTCTGTCTAATGTTAGTACTCATATCACTCTATTTGCTAAAGTATATGAAATTAGTATATGAGATGGGAAGTGTGGTATAAAGAATAGCAAGCTGGCCTTGGAGGTCAAAATACCTGGTTTCAAATCCCACCTGTGACACATACTGGCTATGTGACCCTGGACAAGTCACTTAACCTCTGAGTATTCTCAGAGACTCTCTAAGCTTAAGTTGAAGGGAAGATAATAATAATGATAATATAACATAATATTTCTGTAATAAAATATTTACATTTATTATAGAAATATGATATATAAAATATATTCAAATAATAATAATAATGCCTTGCATTAATAGAAGGAGTTTTCTTATTCAAATAGTTCCCAATGTCAATGAAATCACAGTTCTATTACGGAGCCATACAAGATCCAGAGAAAACACATGGTAAAGTGAAATAAGTGCTGGATTTAGAGGCAGAGAACCTAGGTCCTCTGTGTGACTGTGGGTAAGTCTCTTAACCTCTTTGGGTCTCTGCTGTGAAAATGAGGGTATTGAACTAGTTGACCTCTATGGCTCCTTCCACATCTAAATTTATGATTTAATTATTTTCAATTGCCATGCTGACATTTTTTTTCATCATATCTTCCCCCTATTGCACTTTTAAAACTACTCATTGAACTAAAAAGATGAATCTTATTCAAAAGTCAACATGGCATCTTGCTGATTTTTAATGTGTTTATTATGTAAGTTATCAACATTATCAACATAGTCCTTTAGGGGTTTAGGTAATAATACATTAAAAGCGGTGATGGTGGGGAATCAGGAGAAGGGAGGAAGTAAAGAGGTTTTCTTCCCTGGGTATATATGTGTACTTTGCTTTAATGATTGTATCCACCTTCTGTGCCTTTTTTGAAAAGAGATATTCATTCCCTCCCCCTTCAGTATTTTGAAAATTAGCTATTTGTTCCTGATCTTTAAAACTTGGGCCATTTTACATGGGCTGAACTGAAGAGAACACTTCTTTGTAATGGTTCTCTCTACAGCCGGAATGAATCTTTGGTGACTTTAAATCTCCTTGATTACTCATTCTTCTGACAGAATGTGCTCACACTGTACATATCTCATCATGTGACACCCAAATGGAGAGGTCATATTCTCTTGCTGCATAGCAAACCTAGCTGTGCATACCTAATTATTCATATAGTTCTTATTATTACCCAGGCACCTAAGCACTTTACATTCATCTGAGTCATACTAATTATTTGACAGGAGAGGGGGCATGGAAGAAAGGGGTTAAAGTGAAAATGAGGGAGAGATGTTGAAATCAAGGCCACGGCAGCCTCCATTTCTAAAGGAAGCTAGTAGTTAGGATTCAGTAAACAGGAGACTGAGAATGAGAGAGATCTACTGGAATGATCTCACTTATTGTCTACCTCCAAGATATGATGGCATCAAAAATCATTCCGTGGGGTACATCCAGAGGACAATGGAGAGGTGCACAATGGGCATGAGCAGGCTACCACATGTTACAAACAAGGAGAGGAATTGTGCAAGGAGAGAAAGCTGGCATAAAGGATGCCCTCCCGCAGACATTTGTCTCTAATTCTACTTGACTCTCCCTACAGAGGTTAAAACACTTCATTGTGTCCAATGCAAAGGAAAGCATTCTGGTTCTAGAGTCAGAGGTTCTAGAGTCAGAATAACAGCGCTGTCACTTATCACCTTTGTGACATTGGGCGGGTCACTTTATTCCTCTGGGCTTCAGTTGCTTCATCTGCAAAATAATGGTGTTGGACTAGATGACCTCAGAGGGTCTTCCAATTCTAGACCTATGACCCTAAGAAGGTCCATTAGGCTGAGAGTTCTGTCCAATTTCATCATGCCTGTGGGGCTACAAACATCAGCTGAACACCCATTGTTTGCTGAACTCAGTTCAGTTCCAAAAGTGTTTTTAAAGCACCTACAGTTGTGCCAAACTTAATGTTGATCGCCTAATTCTATGTTAAAAATCATGGGGGGATGCAAAGGAAGTACTATATTACAGGACCCTATAATTAAATATATCTGATGATTTAGATGCTGAAAAAAGGGGGAAAGAGTTTGGCTGAAAAACATTGAGAAATTTCCCTGGAGCTTTTGGGGCCCTTGAATGTTAAGAAATTCCTCTTCTGACATGATTATAGGATCATAGATCTAGAGGTGGAAGGAATCTCAGAAACCATCAAGACCATTCCTCTCATTTTCTCCGTGAGGAAATTGAGGCCCTGTTTAGGTAACTTCCCCCAAAGTCACACAAGTAATAAAGGGCAGAGGGATTTGAACCTATCTCTTCTGCAGTCAAATCCACTACACTGTGCTGCCTTTCAAACTCCAAAAGAGATACAACTAGAGAATATGAAAGGAAATACAATAAAGATGTCTTTTGAAAACTTTTATGTTTTATGACCAAACTTTTTTTCAAAATCCTAGACCACAGTCATAAAGCTGTAGGCACTGAAGTCTATTCTGTCTTTTCTGGCGTCAAAGACTTTGAAATGAATTCATCCTAGGAATGTGCCGGGAGAAGAAAAGTTTGATAGAGAAGCGTACTGATTATTTTAAGCCAGAACAAAAATACAAAATATCCACTGGGCTAAAAAACCCAAGAGGTAGCGAGAATTGAGCTCAGTTGGTCCTTCCTTTAGTCAGTGGTTTACTGTTTGATCTCTATGGTGACCCATAAGCTGCAAATTAAAAAGCAAATTTGTAAGTCTCTTTTCAAAGGGACTTCTTAACTCATTGCCTCTCCTCTCCTCTTTGAGTTGCTGAAGTGGTGAGCAGTCTTTACCAGGGCATCAAAAAATCATATTTTCTGAATAGGTAACATCTCTCAGAACAACTGGTCAATCTAATCACCATTGTAGAATTCTTAAGCAGTTCAGGCTAGCAGGATGTCAGACACCACTATTTCTTTATCAATTCACATCCTGAAAGGGAGTCCTCCATTTTTCTTTTGTACTTAAGCTGATTAGAAAGTTGGTTCTGTATTTGATTAAGTTCTGCAGAAATTGGGCTTGTGATGAATCATTAAACAAAGACTTTTTTTGCACAGCAATAAAGCCTCAGATGATTAATTAAGGGCACAATGCCAAAACAAGTGTCTTTGTTTAAAACACAGTGGACAAGACAGGCTTGGGAAAGTTGATGTCTTAAGTAGACGCCACAACATGTTTTTAATTATGTTCAGGAAGGAGAACAAGAATGGGAATTGCCAACTGTTTGGAAAGATAATTTTTTTTTCGAAGAAAGATTAGAATTAAAAAAAACAAACAGAGCATTATTGATTTAACACAAATGCCATTTGTTGGGCCTTTTGTAATTTCCTTATTAGTGTCATCATTCTGGAGTTCATATGCTCCCTTCTGTTATAGCATTTGGCACACATTCAGCTCCCAGCAATATGATACAGTAAACATGCAGCGACTGCTCATATTCAAATGCTTTATTTGTTGTAACTGTACCACTGATCCGGCAGCGCACGTCCTAAATTATCCCAATCATTTCACAGGCTAATATGAACAGAAGAAATCAGTGACCATCTCTGAAATACACACAGGAGTGCAGGGCTAAGCTGTCAGTTAGAAGCAAAACAAAAAATTTCATGCAACATCAGTTCTTCATTGCTCCATTTTACAAACCTCCATAGCCACCTTCAGATGAAATAGGCATTAGTTGGTTGTATACAGCAGGAAAGATTCCCAAGGATACATCTTTACCTTGGTTGTATGATGGAAGGAAATTTTATGCGGATTAGGGAATAATAAGTATCCAAAAGACCTGGAATTTCACCAGGATGGGGAACTCCCAGTGTGGGAACTCTTTCCAGTGCAGATTACCACCTACTTATAAGTTATAGTCTTGGAGGTTAAGAACGAAACTCCAAAAACAAAGGCAAATACTTCCAATGAGGAGGAACAATTAAAAGTGACTAAGGAGACTGATGTGGACGCACAGGGAACTCACCGAACAACTTCAATTTACAAGCTCTATCCGCCGAAGGTGAAAGCAAGAGGTCATAGGGGATGAACATGAGGGCATGGAGTGGTCCTGTAAAAATAGTGACAGAATTGTTCAAACTTAGAATGAACTGAGGCTGATGAGGAAAGCTAAGGATGATGAAATCGGTTGGTTTTGTTGGTTTCATTTTTTGGGGGGGGTCATGTTGAGGAAAAGAGAAGGAATGAAAAAGGGATAGGAACCTTCTTTGAGATGGGTGGGATGATCATAACTGACAACAGAAAGAAGGCAGAGATGTTAATTGTTATTTTGCTTCTGTTTTCCTTGCCATAGGAGAATTACTTTTGAACTAGAAATGACAGTAAAAAAAATTGGATGAATGGGGTTGATATTCACAATAAGAAAGAAACAGTGAAAGAACACCTAGTTGCTGATGGCAGGTAGGTAGCCCAGGGGATAGATAGCTGGGCCTAAAATCAGGAAAACCTTAGCTCAAATCTGGCCTCAGATACTTACTAGCTGAATCGCCTTGGGCAAGTCACCTCTTTTTGCCTCAGTGTCCTCAATTGAAAAAATGGAAATAATAATACCAACCTCCCAGAGTTATCATGAGGATTAAATTAGATAATATTTGTAAACCACTTAGCACAGTACCTAACACACAGTAGGTACTTGATAAGGGCTTGTTTCCTTCCTTCCTTGATGAATTCAAGTCACCTGGCCCAGATTCATTATGCCCTTGGGTGCTGTGGAAGATTTGATTGTTGAGCCACTGTCAGTGATATTTGAAAGACCATGGAAAAGAGTACAGAGCTAAAGAAAGACAAATCTTGTTCTGATTTTCGTAAAAGGAAATTGAAGAAACTCTGCAAAATATAAGCAAGTGAGTTTGACTGGGAAAAATCTAGAAGGCTTTACTAAAGAGATGTTTGGTAAATATTTGGAAAAGGAAGCAATGTTAACAGACAGCCAGCGTGGTAGCATTGAAAACACGTTGTGCCAGACCAACCTTATTTCATTTCTGACAAAGTTAGTAAACTAGTAGCTAAAGAGAATGCCATAGCCACAGATTTACTAGATTATAGCAAAGCATATCTCATATTATATTTTTAATTTTTTTATTTAATTTTAAATTTATGGAATAAAACAAGCATTTCTATAACAAAGTATAATAAAAAAGATAATTGCACATCTCATATTATTCTTATGGAAAAGATGGAGAGATATGGACTAAACAACAGTACAATTAGATGGATTCAGAATTGATTGAAAAGCCTGACTAAAAGGACAGTTGTCAATGATTTAATGTCAATATGGCAGAGGATCTCCAGTAGAGTGCCCTAGGGATCTAAAATTTTAACAATGACTTGGGGAAAGGTGTAGATGACATACCCATCAAATTTGCAGGTGACAAAAAGCTGGGAGGAGGGATAGCTCATCCACTGAACGACAAAGTCAAGATCTAAAATGATCCGGGGTGGGGGTGGGGCACAGAGCCAGGATGGTAGAATAAAGGTCAGGATTTGCCTGAATTTTCTCAAATTCCCCTCCAAATAACTTTAAAATAAAGCCTCACAATGAATTCTGGAGGGGCAGAACAACCATAAGGTTGAGGTGAAATAATTTTCCAGTTCAAGACAACTTAGAAGGTCAGCAGGAAAAGTCTGTCTCACTGGGGTGAGAGTGGAGCACAGTCCATAACAGGCCATGCTTCAGTAGGCCAGCAGGCCTTGCGGATGATTGAATTGGTAATGGTGGCTTCCAGAGCTCTCAGCCTACAGATGGTAAGGGGGCTGGAGGATTAGTCAGAAGGTGATTACAAGGGACCCTTTGCTGGCACTGGGTGTAGGACTCTGTTGCATTGCCCATATGTGGTTCTGGACTTCAATCCCAAGTCAAGGAGGCGCATATCACACTAGAGTATGTGACAGCAGGGGAGCAAGGATATTGGTTACAGTTCTAGGTAGAAAAGAGTACTTGTGCTCTATGGGTCAGAAGAGCAGTGACCACACCTCTCCTTAGATCATACCACCTTGGAAGAACTGAAAACTTGCAGACCCCAAGAACTAGCTCTGAAAACAGCAGCACAAGAAAACTTAAGCTTGGGATAGTGCCTCCTCCATTATGGAAGCAGAGGTTAACTTTAGCATAAAGTTAAAAAACAAGAAATAGGCTGGGAAAATGAGCAAACTACAAAAAAAGAACCTGACCATAGAAAGTTATTATGGTGGCAGGGAAGGTCAAAACCCAAACTCAGAAGAAGACAACAAAATCAAAACAACTACATGCAAAACCTCAAAGAAAAATGTGAATTGGTCTCAGGCCTCAAAAATAAAAATCCTGAAAAAGCTCAGAAAGGATTTTAAAAAATCAAATAAGAGAGGAAGAGGAAAAATTGGGAAAAGAAATGAGAGTGATGCAAGAAAATCATGGAAAAAAAGAGTCAACAGCTTGGTAAAGGAGGCACAAAAATTACTGAAGAAAATAACACCCTAAAAGCCAAAATAGGCCAACTGGTAAAAGAGGCACAAAAATCCACTGAAGAGAAGAACCCCTTAAAAAGCAGAATTGGCCAAATGAAAGAAGTGTACAAAAACATTCATTGAACAGAAAAACTCCTTAAAAAGCAGAATTGGCCAAATTGAAAAGGAGAAACAAAAGCTCAATGAAGAAAATAATTGCTTAAAAATTAGAATTGGGCAAGAGGCAGTTAATGATTTCATGAGAAATCAAGAAACAACAAAACAAAATTAAAAGAATGAAAAAATAGAAATAATGTGAAATATCATATTGAAAACGTAACTGACCTGGAAAATAGGTTGAGGAGAGATAATTTAAGAATCATCAGACTACCTGAAAGTCATGCTTAAAGAAAGAGCCTAGACATCATACTTCAAGAAATTATCCAGGAAAACTATCCAGACATCCTAGAACCAAAGGGGAAAATAGAAATGGAAAGAATCCACCAATCATCTCCTGAAAAATATCCCAAAATGAAAACCCTTAGGAATATTATAGCCAAATTCCAGAGCTCCTAGGTCAAGGAGGAAAATTTTCCAACCATCCAGAAAGAAATAATTAAAATATTGTGGCACCTCAGTCAGGTTAACACAATCAGTTTCAAAAGTACAAGATGGAGGAAACATGGTTAGAGAACAATTTATCTGAAAAAGATCTGGGAGTTTAAATGTCTAAATATGAGACAACTGTGTTATGTCTTAGCCAGAATGGCAAATGCAAACCTGGGCTTCCTTAAGGGAGGCATAGCTTACAGGAATAACAAGATGCTTATCTCTACTCTACTGTGGTTGACCCACATCTGGAATATTTCGTTCAGTTTTGGATGTCACAAATTAGGAAGGAATTAATAAACAGAAGAACAGAGGAAAACCACCAAGATAGTGAGAGGTTTGGAGTCCATGGTATATAAGAATCTGTTGAAGGAACTGGGAATGTTTTGCCAGAATTTGAAGGGCTGTCAGGAGATTCAATTTGGTGTTTTTGTTTTTGTTTTTGTTTTTGTCATCTCAGAAGGCAGATCCAGGAGGAGTATCTGGAAGTTATAGAGAGGAAAATGTAGACTTGAGTTCAGAAAGAAAGTACAACGGATTGCTTTGGGAGGAAGTAGGTTCTTTCTCATTGGGAAGAAAGGAAAGAAGGTAGGAAGGAAAAGAAAGAAAGGGAAAAAAGAAAGAAAAAGAAAAAATAAAGGAATGAAGAAAGAAAGAAAAAAGAAAAGAAAAAAAGGAAGGAAGAAAGAAAGAGGTAATTTCCATTCTCAGATTAGGCTGTCCATGGTCACACGAAATCACAAAAGGTTAACATTGGAAGAAACTTTATAGATTATCTACTTCCTTTTCTATCTCTCTCCTTCTTTCTCAAGCAGAGATGGGAAGATCATTTGCTGGCCATGTTCCAGTTGGGATTCCATTTAGTATATGAACTGAACCAGGCTTTTAAAGTCCCTTCCAATTCTAAAATTCTATGATTCTGTGAAGTGAGTTGCCTTGAATCATATATGTGTCAGAAGTGGGATTTGAACCCCAGTCTGCCTCCTTGAGAATAGAGGTTATCTAATTCCTTGTATTTTTATCCCCAGTGCTTGGCCTACAGGGATAGGACAGGGATTGGACCTGAGATTTCATTGGTATAGGGAAATCCCAGAGAGTTGCCCAGAGCACTGAGACTGTGTCCAGGGTCACACAGCTAGCATGGATCAGAGGTGGGATTCAAACCCAAGTCTTTTTTCCTTTGAGACCACTTCTATATCCACTAAGCATGCTGCCTCTTACCTGGCACATGATAGATGCTTAATAAATGATTGATTCCTGACTAGAAACACAGTGTTATATCCATTATGTCATGTTCCCTCTATGGAACAAAGAACACCTCCATATTGGAGATAACAATTATATGAGGTTTAAAGGAGATTGTTTCTTATTAATGAAAAGCCAACTGAATAGCTACTAAAGTTTTATTATTTCCCCCGACAAGAGTCATCTAATCATTAGGCAAGCAGCTAGAGCCCCTACCTTCTTTGCAGACTGATAGGAGTTCAGGAGCGTGAGGACCGCAGATCAGATCATTACAAGACATTTAAATCTACCAACCACACATACTTGTCTCTCTCTTCCTTGTCTATTTCCCCCATTTTATCGCTCCTGTTTTTAAAGCATTAAGCTGAGAAATATTCAACTATTCATTCAGATCAAAAGCAAAATTGGCATCTGTCAAATCACAGAAATGAGTGCTTACAGGAGATCTACACAAGTGTCCCGAAAGACCTTCTCATTCACCAATAATCTCTATATCATATTTTGTGAACCCTGCTGGAATGTTGAGGCAGGCCCTTTGCATTCCCTATTTCCTTGGGTTGAAAGGAAACTAACCTACTTTTTCCCATTAGTGACAATGACGTACTTGGAAGGGATGAGGGTCACGTGAAACAGAGATTAGTTTTGTTCTGCTTAGCCCTGAAGGGGAGAACTAGTGCTGATGGATAGAAGTTACAGAGAGGCAGATCTCTGCTCAGTTTAAGTGGAAACTTCCTAACAGAGAATGAGGTTGCCACAAGACCTAGTTAGTTCCCTCAGAGGCCCTCCAACAGAGGTTAGAGAAGCATTTCTTGGATATGTCTTAGAGGAAATTCATGTTTTCATTGTACAAAGGACCTCTGAGTTCCCTCCTAAATCTGTCTGTAATTCTATTATTCCATGAAATACCCTTCAGTGGTATGAGACAGACCAAGCGCTCCTAATACCCCACTGCAATTCAAAACAACTGTATCTGAATTATCAATCTCTGCTGCTTGGGAGACAGTCTTCACGGAAGGTGAAAATTGGACGTCTGGGGTTGGACCAGTTCTGTGCTATGAATGTAGAGCTACCCTACCACAAAGGAGTTTCTTTTTCCCTTTCCAAAGGCTATTGACACATATAATGCCTGTTAGCCTCCAGCAGCCTTACACACATAAATCTTGCAAGTGGCCATAGGAGATCAGATGCCTCTTGACTAATTACATGTTCTTGCACATTACTTGGTAATTGTACATGAAGTTACAATGTAGTTCAAAGATTAATTACGATGTAACTTACAGTTTTTAGATCTTATGTTTAGCTGGCCTGGAAGGTAAAAATAGTGTGATAATTACCTGGTGGCTACATGGTATTTGTAATTTTATTATGTGGTTGTGTCCTTTAAAATAAAGCCGTATCTTGCTGATTTTCCAGGAGCCCTGCTTACCAAACTGAAACCAATGTCAATAGATGTTTTGCATGTTGAACAATTGCAGAATCAGGTCTTTAGCTGAATTAATATGTAAAGGGAGAGCCTGGCCTCACGTAATTACAGGACATTTCTTTAATAAACCTTATCTGATCCTTTTCAAGTAATAATTGTATATAGTTATATTTATGTGTGTGAATATTGCATGTTAATGGGACATGGTCCCTGTAAATTTAAAAAGCTTACAAAGTAAATGATTAGATACCACAAAACTTAAAACTATTAGGTGGCAGTCAATGTCTATCAGTTGAAAGGAATATGAGGGTAGGCAATTGGACAGTAACTGGATAGTGGAAGGAGCCCAACAATTTCATTAAATGAGAATGTTCTTATTAGATTATTACTTGCAAGTATCTTTTATTTGTTTCACTTGAATTACATGTCTAAAAAAAGAAATGTATATTCAAAAAAAAGTAATTACAGGCAAATTTTGCTTTAATTACAGGGAAAAAAGTGTGCTGTAGTGAAAATAACAAAGTACTTTTAAAGTGATATGTCAGTAATACATTATTTGATATGAAATCTCACTTCAGAACCTGAATGATTTTAGGTGAATCCACGGTTAATCTTATTAATATTTAATAATATTATGATGGAAATCTTTGTGAAAGATTTTTATATTCTACATATGGTCCACTTTAACAATATCAGGCTGGCATTCCAGAACAATAGAATGGAATTCCAGACTGTGAAAGAAGTTGGAAACCATCTTGGATGTGGTGGCTGTGGGCTCTGACCTATAATTGAATAGACAATGTGGCACAGTGGAATACAATTGACTAGGAGTCAGAAAGAGCTAGGTTCAAATCCTAGCTTTGCCAAATACTAGCTAAACAGCCGGTATTGCAGTCCGTGAATTTCATCTCTGAATACAGAGAGGCCACAGGTGTACTGGAAAGAACATGGGACTTCCTATCAGGAGAACTAGAGTCTAGTCATGGAACCTTGGTTAAGTTACTTAAACTCTCTAGATCTTAGTTTCCTCATTCATAAAATTCAAATCAGCAAACTTTTATTAAATATTATTGCATGCAAAGTGAGAGGTAACTTGTTGGGGTGGATGGAATCGGAAACACCTAGGTTCAAATCCTGTTTCTGATACATGCTATATATGTCGCCATGGACATTACAACCTCTCAGTGCCCCCAGATGTTTCTCTCAGACTACATATGATCTAAATCTATGCTCCTGTGATCCCAAATTGTATCTAGACTAGCTGACAATCTGCTCCAGTGAAGATATTTTCTACCTGGGAAGTTTTTTACACTGATGAAATCGTAAGTCTGAAACTAGTCCATCCTCAACCCCTTCCTTTCCCTCTATCCTCCAAATGGGCAGACTCCTTTTTAATAATCTGGACCTGTGAACAAGCTGTAGATAGAGATGCACAATTTCATTTTTGGTTATCTTTCCCCATTCTACTTTATATATGAAAATGCTCACTTTTATTTGTTTTTTTGTTAGGTCCAGAAAAAATTCAAGTAAATTAAAATAAAAATCTGGGCTTGTGATTTTATCAATGTACTGGGACGGAAATTGCTCTTACTCATACAGATCTGCAACCTCTTTGTAATGTCAAGTTTTAGAGAGTTGTCTGAGGGCAGATGAGAGGTTAAGTGACTTTCGCTTGGTTACACAGGTAACTTGAGTCAGAGGCCTGCCTGCCCTTTATCCACTTACCACAGCTGCCTCTCGTGCAGAGTACTATGGGTATAAGACTCCCTGCTCTGTCTACCTCACTGGACTGCTGAGAAGATCACAGAGATATAAAAGTCTGTTGTAATTTCTGAAGTATGATGAAAATTGACGTCTATCATGAGAGGCCTTGAGGGTCAGTGTAAAGAACATTTGTCAGAATGAGGCTTGAGTTTGAGGCCTGACTTTATCATTAAGTTGAAATGTGACCTTGGGTAAATTAATTGGGCCTCAGTTTCCTCGTTTGTAAAATGAGATACCAATGTTTGCACTGCCTCACTCGCAGGGTAAGCGTGGAAGGTAAACACAATATAAGCTAATGTATGTGAACCATGAAGGACAAGAGCTTCACTTTTGCCAGCACCGAGCTACCAACCACTTTAGAGTATGAATTTAGAGATATTCTTTCTATTTCTTCTATCCAGGTCATTTCCACTTGGCAATTCTAACGGGCAAAAAAAGATATATTTTAAAGTATGTGTGTGGCATGTGTGTAAGTGTATGTACTGTGAAGTTAGTTATTCTCATGACAAGTAAGGCAATTGATATAAATTATGTGACTTGAGACATCATCAGGCCACTCTAGATTCTTCTAGGTCAGAGTAATCACAGGAATAACATCTCAGGCCTTAGGAGGCATGGGCAAATGGAGTTAAACACTAGAGAGAGACAAGAGTCTAACAGACCACCAAACCTCCTTATCCTCATTCCTACTTGCCCATGTCCTGAATTATCCATCTTTCTGGCACTAACCTCATGGACATATCCAGTGTATTGGGCAACTGGACTTATTTAAGAACCTGGAATTTCCATTTGAATTAATACAATTCAATTCAATAAATGCTTAAGCATAATTCCAGCATAAGAAGAGATTGTGCTCTTAGATGCTGGAGATGCAAGAACAGAAACTAAATGGGTGCTGCCCTCAAGGTGCTTTTAGTCTAAGGAGAAATACGATATAAAAAGAGATAAATGAACACGAGGTAATTCGAGGAGCTGAGCCCTGAAAGCCTGTTGTTGGATTGGTTATACTTTGCTTTGTGATCCTTGTTTGCTGTTTGTCATTCAGTTGTGTCCGACTCTTTCTGACCCTGTGGACCATAGCTCACCAGTACTGTTCATAGGGTTTTCTTGGCAGAGATCCATTGCCTTCTCCAATGAATTAAGGCAAACAGAGGTTAAATGATTTGCCCAGGATCATATATCTAGTAAGGGTCTGAGGTCAGATTTGAACTCAGGTCTTCCTGACTCCAAGCCTGCACTCTATCCACTGAACCACCTAACTACCTCATATGTCTGCTGTTTAGCCCCTGCCTATTTAGCTGCTACCTCCTTATGCAGACCTGCAATGCCACTCCTTAGGAGTCTGCACTAGCTCTGGGCTCTGACTAGCTTTCAGGACTGGTAGTTTGGGGTCAAATAAAGCCCCCCAAACCTTTACCCTCTGAAGTACCCAGGAAAGATCCTGTTTGGTGAGAGCTGTGCAGTCTGCAATATGCATCTCAGCCTGTGGCATCCTGGGGAGTACAGTTTCAGACAGCATGTTGGAGAACTGTATCTCTACCCACAGGATTTCCTCTCCCCATTTTCCCAGGGCTCCTGGAGCGGTGACATCTCCTCACCCAATATCCAAAGACAAGAATGGACATTCATAATTTAAATCAGTCTTTTTTCTTTTTTTCATTCCCCCTGCATGCCACCAATGCCAGTCGATGCTGGAGGAAAAACGGAACACTCTCCTAGGATATACTGAAGATCAAGCAGAATCTCATTAAGGACCACTTCAAAGATCAGTCCTTTATTTCCATACAAACAAGTTTAAATTATCTTGTGTGAATCTGCTGTTAGCAGTTGCTCTGTTCCATTATGCATGATTCTTCGAGCTCATATCATGAATAATGGTGCAGGGCTCCATTAGCGATTTCCCATAAAATGCTAAACTTTGTGATTGGCCATGTTATTAGGTTAAAGTTCTGTAGTTTGCATATTTATTTATTACTCTTCCACTGAGGTCCTATGGGGCTGCCTGGCCCTGGGCTGGAGGTGACCCTGGGCTTTCCAAGGCCAGACCAACAAAGCACAAAGACCTGATAGATTCTGCCAAACCAGAAAAGGCTTCCATGACCTCCAGGCTAAGGACTCCATGGTTTCATCCAGGACCCATCTAGCTATCTTCAGAAAGGTTCATCGCCAATAGGCTGGCCAATTCTGATGATTTCTTTTCTTCTTCTGGGGTGACTTATGAAGACCCTCTACTAAGATGAGGCTTTGGCATTAGTGGAGGGAGTATTGGAATACATTTGTCAATTATTTAGATTATAGTATCATTGATTTAGAGGTGGAATCATAGAGACCATCAAATCTATATCCTCATTTTAGAGATGAGGACAGTGAGGTCCTGAGAGGTTAACTAGCTTGCCCAGGCCCACATAGCTTGTAAATGTCTGGGACAGGATTCAAATTTATATCTCTCTGACTTCGAGGCCAACACTCTATCTACTACCTCACCTAGAATTATTATTCTCACTAACAAATACCTAATAAATAGAATCAAGTTAGATTTGAATTTAATTATGTGTAATAATAACTATTTCTTTTAAAATTAATGATAATACACTTTGCATTTGTCTCTAGTGTTTAGGATTTTTATAATACAGTATGTATTTTGATCCTCATAACAACACTCTGAGGAAGGGAAGACTAGTATTCTTCTCCTTTTTTTATTTCTTTTTGGCTAGGCAGTGGGGTTAAGTGACTTGCCCAGGGTCACACAACTAGTAAGTGTCAAGTGTCTGAGGTCAGATTTGAACTCAGGTCCTCCTGACTCCAGGGCCTGTGCTCTATCTACTGCGCCACCTAGCTACCCCTCTTTTCTTTTCTTTTTTTTTCTTTTTTTTGAAGTATTATTATTCTCATTAAACAGACGTGACAACTGAGGGTCAGAGAGGCAGTGACTTGCCCAAGATTATACTCTTTGAAAGTGGTAAAGCCAGGTCTATTCCCCAACTCTTTTAATTCCTCATCAAATGCTCTTTCTACTTCGGCAAGATAAGAGTAAATATGTAGGTGGTGTATTCAAATGCGCAACAATTTGATGAAACTGTGTCAGGGATAAACTTTAGGATAACAATGACAGGTATTATTTAATTGCCTAGACCCAAGTGATAGGAATTAATCAATCAATTAATCAATCAACAAACATTTATTAAGTGCCTACCATGTGCCAGGCACCATGTTAGGTGCTTGAAGGCACCAAGACAAAAAGGAATTAGACCCTGTCCTCAAAGAGTTTATATTCTCAAATATGTGTAAAATGTGTACAAGATAAATGAGACAAATTTTGGAAATGAGAGTACGAAATTTTAGGATAAGAAAAAGCTTCATGGAAAAGAGGGCAGTTTTAGGGCTTTAGAGGGACTAGCTTTAGAATAGAGCTTTAAAGGGACAAATGGAATTTTAAGAGGCAGGGATAAGGAAGATACATTATAGGAATGTGGGACAGTCATTACAAAGGTATGGAGATGGGAAGTGTACCATTGTGTGGGAGGAAGCGTTAGAAGAGGAGTCTGATACAAAGCTTGGTTGGTTTGGCATCCGGAATCTGGTGGCAGCTCTGGACACATCTACAGGACAGAAATGTTCTGGGAAAATATCAAAACAATTTTGATCCCATCCCTACGACTGATTTTGGATCATAAATGGCTAATGAGTTCTCCATCTGTACATAGGTCACCAGTGCCCTGGACAAATTATGGATTCCCTCAAACTGACCTGTCACCCTGAGATTGTAGTGTCCATCAGTTTTCGTGCATCATCCATGTGAAGGAAGACTTAGGTGGCACCTTGCTGCTCCTGGGCATTATTGTGCAGAAAGCCAAGTCAACTTAAGTGTGGGTGCCAGTTCCAAAAATCCTGCATGTTGAGTGGGGCACATATGGCTGGCCATGACATATAGTCCAGATGCATAATAATAATAACTAACATTTATATAGCACTCTACATTCATGATCTCATTTGAAACTCACAATGAACCTCATATGGTAAGCATTATAGGGATTATAATCTCCATTTTACTGATGAGGAAGCTGAGGCCTAGAGAGGTTAGGTGACTTGCCTATGGTCACATAGTTAGTAAATGCCAGATTTGAGACTAGAATATGAACATGAATCCAGTCCCATGCTCTTTCCACTCCGTAAGGCTGACTGCAGGGACTGGGATAATGAGACCCTCCTCTCTATGGCCCAAAAGTCACTTATCCCAGGTCATTCTTACTTCAGTTTGATGGCAATTGTAGGAAACACTAGCATTGTCTGACATTGAACCAGATTTCATCATTTATGTAAAATTTACTTCTTGTCCTGATAGAATTGGCAACAATTATATTGAAGCAAACACTGAAATTAAAATAATGGACACTGTTTTTCAATATTGAAATGCTTTTTTTTCCCCACCCAGAGGTTGATGGGCTTGCCTGCATTTTAGGCATCTCTTTGGGATTGGTGACATTGGAATTCCAAATTCTCACATGTAACCTCTTTGCCCAGTGATCAGACCAAGCAGCTACATAGCTGAGGGTGCAATCCAGACATCTAGGTTGCCCTTGAAACTCCACAGGCCCACAGGTAATTTTCACCTTTTGGCGTTCATGTCTCTTCCCTTCTGTAAGATGCACAATTCCCACAACGTACCTGGTGATAGTGAAGCTGGCATGGTCTATTGGAAAAAAGAACTGGAGGCAGGAGCCATGATTTTTCATTCTTATGCCATTATGTGGCAGTGAATCATGAGATACCATGACCTCAAAGAATCAAAATTGCAGGTGACTCAAAGGGCAATGGAGAGATGCTTTGGTGGGTATAAGCAGGCAGTAGCACATGACCAATAAGGCCTTGCATGAAAGAAATGGCATAAAAGACAAAAACTAGTGCTTATGACCCTAAAAGGATGTTGGCTAGTCATACAGTGATCATGAAAGATAACAGATAAACCAGCCTAAGTGTTGTACTGGGAATCACATTATATTAAAAGAACCAGAGTAAGGCCTATAGTACGATAGGTAAATGGTTTGTACAATTCTCAAGAGGACCTGTTCAAATCTGGCCTCAGACATTTACTAGGTGTTTGATTCCAGACAAGTCACAACCTTTGTCTACCTCAGTTTCCTCATCTATAAAATGATAGTAATAGTACCTATTAGTAACCTCCTAGGGTTGTTGTGAGGATAAAATGAAATAATATTTGTTAAGTGTTTTGCAAACTTTAAAGCACTATGTAAATGCAAGCCATTATGATTATTATTTTGTGCCTAGTTCAAGAAGCCCTGAGGTTAACTCTTCATGATCCCATGGACCACAGCACACCTCCACTATCTCTTACAGTCTGTCCAACTTCGTTTTTATTGTTTCCATGACACTACCTAACCATCTCATCTTCTGCCATGCTCATCTCCTTTTGCTTTCAATCTTTCTCAACATCAGGGTCTTTTCTAAAGAGTCCTGTCTTCTCATTATGTGGCCAAAGTATTTAAGCTTCAGCTTCGGTATTTGTCCTTTCAATGAATAGTCTGTATTAATTTCTTTAAGCATTGAATGATTTGATCTTCTTGCTATACAAGGGATTCCCAAACGTCTTTTCCAGCATCACAGTTTGAATGTGTTGATTCTGTGGTGCTCAGCTTTCCTCATAGTCCACCTCTCACAAACATACATTACTACTGGAAAAACCATAGCTTTGATTATACAGAACTTTGTTAGCAAGGTGATGTCTCTGTTTTTTTAGTACACTGTCCAGATTTGCCATAGCTCTCTTTCCAAGGAGCAAACATCTTTTAATTTCATGGTTGTGATGGAACCAATTGCAATGATCTTAATTTTTTTTTAATGTTGAACTTCAGGCCAGTTTTTACACTCTCCTCTTTTACCCTCATCAAAAGACTTCTTAATTCTTCTTTACTTTCTGCCATCAGAGTGGTATCATCTTCATATCTGAGATTGCTGATATTTCTCCTGGCAACCTTAATTCTGGCTTTTGATTCATCCAGCTTGGCATTTTGCATGATGTACTTGGCATATAAGTTAAATAAATAAGGTGACAATGTACAGCCTTGTCATACTCCTTTCCCAATCTTAAGCTAATCAGTTATTCCATGTTCAGTTTTAACATACAGGTTCCTCAGGAGATAAGTAAGATGATCTGGTACTCCCATCCCTATGAGGATTTGCCACATTTTGTCATGTTCCACATAATCAAAGGCTTTAATATAGTCAGTGAAGCAGGAGTAGATGTTTTTCTGGAACTCCTTTGTTTTCTCCATAACCCAGCAAATGTTGGCAATTTGGTCTCTAGTTCTTCTGCCCCTTCAAACACCAGCCTGCACTTCTGGTAATTCTCAGTTCACATATTGCTAAAGCCTAGCTTGCAGAATCTTAACCATGATCTTGCTGGCATGTGAAATGAATGCAGTTGTTTAGCAATTTGAATATTCTTTTGCATTGCCCTTCTTTAAGATTGGTACATAAACTAATCTTTTCCAATCCAGTGGCCACTTTTAAGTTTTCCAAATTTGCTGGCATATTGAGTGCAGCAATTTAACAGTTTTATCATTTTTTAGGATTCTAAGTAACTTAGCTAGAATTCCATCACCTCCACCAGCCTTATTGTTAGCGATGCTTCCTAAAACCCACTTGACTTCATTCTCCAAGACATCTGACTGTAGATCAGTAACTGCACCATCATGCATATTCTTGCCACCTCTTCTTAATCTCTTCTACTTTTGTTAAGTCCCTACCATCTTTGTCTTTTATCATGCACATTTTTGCATGAAACATTTCCTTGATATCTATAATTTTCTTGAAGATTTTTTTTGTCTTTCCTATTCTATTGTTTTCTTCTATTTCTTTGCATTGCTCATTGAGGAAAACCTAATCAATCTCTCCTTGCTATTCGCTGGAGTTTTACATGCAGTTGGGCTTATTTTTTCCTTTCTCTTTTGCCTTTTCCTTTCCTTCTTTCCTCAGCTATTTGTAAAGCCTCATCAGATAGCCATTTTGCTTTCTTGTTCTTCGTTTTCTTTGGGATGTTTTTGGTTGCTGCCTCCTGTGCAATATTGTGAACCTGTCTATAGTTCTTCGGGCACTCAATCTACCAGATCTAATCCCTTAACTCTATTCATCACCTCCACCTCATATTCATAAAGGAAGTTATTTAGGTTATACCTACATGATCTGATGGTTTTCCCTACTTCAATTTAAGTCTAAATTTTGCAATAAGAAGCTCATGATCTGAATCACTTATTTTAACTGACTGTATAGAGCTTTTCCATCTTTGGTTACAAAGTATAATTAATCTGATTTCAATATAGACCATCTGGTGATGTCCATTAGATCCTTTAAAATATGCTATCAGGCTCTTGCTAGATGATATAGGGAAAGTTACTTAACCTCTCTATGCCTCAGTTTCCCTTTCTGTTGTTGTTGTTCAGTCTTTCAGTTGTGTCTGACTCTTTGTGACCCTGTGGACCATACTGTCTATGGGATTTTCTTGCCAAAAATACTGGAATGGTTTGCCATTTCATTCTCCAGTGCATGAAGACAAACAGAGGTTAAGTGACTTTCCCAGGGTCACACAGCTAGTGAATGTCTGAAGCCAGATTCTTGAACTCAGGTCCTCCTGACTCCAGGCCCAGTGGTCTATCCACTGAGCCACCTAGGTGCCATCTGTAAAAAGGAATAACCATCACTTGTTCTGTTCCAATTTGTAATATATTTACTTGTTTCTGTCTTATCTTCACAACTAGACTATAATGTCTTTGAAGGCACGACCTGGACCTTAGGGTCCTGCCACTAGGAGAATGTTTCCTGGATACTGGCGCATTAGTCTTGCTCTATCTGGTATCCTTTCTGCTCTTTAAGTACCCTTTCTCCATAAAAGCCCTACTCCAGTGGTTCAACATGGTATGGTGATGACTCGGGGTCCTACATTGCCCTCTTCCCATGGATATGCACATAGAAGATACTCAATAAATGTTTGTTGAATCGAATTTAATAATTTTCCTGCCCCTCCTTAGCTCACTGGAATGTTGTCGTGAGGGAAAAAAGCTCACACATATGAAAGTGTTTGGGGCTTTCCGAAAAGCAGATGCTTTTAAAACACAGTGCATTGTTCTATTATCATCTCCTCCAGATGTAGGGCATAATTAGGGTGACGCAGCTGCATAAGCCAAAGATAGTTTAATTTCTCATCCACACTATAGCTTTTCAAATACTTGTAGACAGCTATTATTGCACCCCCCTCCCCACCTACAGTTTTCTCTTCTGCAAAAGCTTAACATCTTGAATTTCTTCAATTGATCCTTATATAGCATGATCTTTAGCACCTTCGTTATCCTGGTACTAGACATTGTCTAAATTATCAGTGTCTTGCAACAATCAGTCAACATACATTTATTATACATTTATTAAGCACGTACTATATGCCAGACACTGCGCTAAGTACTGATGATTCAAAGACAAAAACAAAACAGTTCTTGCTCTAAAAGAACTTGCCCTCTATTGAGGAAGACAATGTAAATATCACAGCCAGAACTGAAGACAAGACTCCAGGTAGGATCCTTGTTGTTCAGTTGTTTTTCAGTCATGTCTGACCCATGGGGGTTTTGTTTTTGTTTTTGCATTTTTTGGGGGGGGCAAAGATACCAGAGTGATTTGCTGTTTCTTTTTCCAGCTCATTTTGCAGACAAGGAAACTGAGGCAAACAGGGTTAAGTGACTTGCCCAGGGTCCCACAGCTAGTAAGTGTCTGAGGCTGGATTTGAATTCAGGAAGATAAGTCTTCCTAACTTCAAGCCTGGTATTCTATCCACTGCAACATCTAGCCGCCTCAGGTAGGATCCTATCACATCGTAATACATTGGGACATCACCTGCCTTGTTCTGGACACTACACATACTCTCTTAATGAGAATTCATGAGATTTTTTGGCTGACATCTCCTAGTGTTGAATCGTGCTGAGTTACAATCCACAAAATTCCCAGATCCCTTTCAGACAGACTGTTGCCTAGCTGTGTGTCTCCCATCTTGGTGACATTGATTTCTTTTTTTTAAACCTAAGTTAAGGGCTCTACATTTATATCTATTGAATTTTGCTGTATGAGATTTGGTCCGCTGGATTCTAACAAATTTCAATTTTTCTATAAAGTCTAGCTTGGTAAGACTTTTGGGGAACCTTACCATCTTTAGCTCTTAGTCCTTTCTTGGTTTTTTTTTTTTTTGGCTCTTGTGGCCAATTTGTTTGGTGAACTGCTGTGAAAAAGGAGAAACTTTCATGAGTTTTCATGACTAAAAAAATATTTCATTGTCCCATGGCTAGGTTCTTTGGTCACTAGATGATTAATTTTTTAAAAAGTTAATTCTCAATGTTTTTTATTTATCTGTTTCATGTGGTACTATGGTCAAAGAAGTTACCACTAGTACCCATCCTTCCAGTGATCAGGCTCACCAAATTTAGGTTGGTCCTTGCTGATGGATCCATTGCTGAGTACAAACTTGAAATCTTTCCACTTTGGTAGCACCTGGACCTCTTAGGGCCCTGAGTCATCACTGTAGCATGTTGAATCACTGGAATAGGGCTTTTATGGAGAAAAGGTACTTATAGAGCAGAAAGGATACCAGATAGAGTAAGAATGATGCACCAGTATCCAGGAAACTTTTTCCTAGTGGCAATTAGGTGGAGTAGGAGAAAGAGTGTTGGCCTTAGAGTCAGGCTGACCTAAGCTGGAATTTCACTTCAACATTTACTAGCTGTGAAACTCTAATGGATCAAGTCATTTAAGCTATTTTAGCCTGAATACCCGCATCTGTAAAATGAGGATAATAATAGCACCTACCTCAAAGGGATATTATGAGAATCAAATAAAATAACACATGTAAAACACTTTGTAAACCTTAAAATCATGGTATTATTATTATTGAAACCATAGAAAGACTTTCAGTGCAGTAGGTGGATTCTCAGTGCAGAATTTATGGAAAGATATGGACAAGAATTGCATAGGATGATAAGATATGGATACATCCTTCCTCTTCTCTCTACCCACACAGCTATGACCCTAGTTCAGACTCTCAACGCCTCTCCCTTGCATTGTTGTAAGAGCTAATTGCCCTCCCCACCTCATCTCTCCTTACTCCAATACTACATCACCATGCAGCTTTCAAAGTGATTTTTCTAAGTGCAGATCTGAATTTGTCATCCTGCCCACCCCCCACAATTAACCCCAGGGGATCCCCCTTGCCTCAGGGATCACTATGCCTTTGTCTGGCATTTCAGACTCTCCACAATGTGGCCCTTGCCTACTTTTCCATACGTTTTTACATATTACTCCCATCCACATACTCCTCAATCAGCCAGACTGGCTCACTTGCCATTATAACACATGATGCTCCATCCTCCCATCTCTTACTTTTTTGCACAGAGCTCTTTAAGCTATTCCCTGTATCTGGAATTCTTCTCCTTCTAAGCTTTGACTTTTAGAATCTCTGGCTTCTTTGGAGACACAGCTTAGGCACAACTTCCTCTATAGGCCTTTTCTGATCCTCCCCAGCTGTTAATTCCATCCTCTCTAAGGTTACCTTCCATTTACTCTGTATTTACTGTGCTTCTGATTCATAGATGCTGTCTACCCCATTAGAATCTAAGCTTCTTGACGACAGTAACTAATTTAGCTTTTTCATGTATCCCCAATACCTAGTACAGTGCCTGACACAGATTCTGTGCTTAGGTTGGTTGATTGATTGATTATGCACTGGCTGTGTCCCATGTCTGGAATACACTCCCTCCTCAACTCTACTTCTCAGAATCTGCTGATTTCCTTCAAAGTGCAACTTTGTTGTTGTTGAGTCGTTTCAGTCATGACTGACTCTTTGTGACCCCATTTGGGGTTTTCTTGGCAAAGATATCGCAGCAGTTTGCCATTTCTTTTTCAGGTTCATTTTACAGATGAGGAAACTGAGGCAAACAGGGTTAAATGACTTGCCCAGGGTCACACGGTTAGTAAGCGTCTGAGGCTGGATTTGAACTCAGGAAGAGGAGTCTTCCTGACTTCTGACCCAGCGCTCTATCCACTGTGATACTTACGTGCCCCAAGTGCTACTTTCTATATGATGCCATTCCTGGCAAGCCCAGATACTAGTGAACCCTCCCCAAATAACCTTTTCTGCATTTCATATAACACTTTACATTCATTTTGTGTGTAGATACACATATATGTGTTGTCTCCTTCTTGAGAATGTAAGCTTTTTGAGGGCAGGAACTGTTTTACCCTTGTCTTTGTGTCCCTAGCACTTAACTGAGCTACACATAGCAAATGATTATTAAATGTTTGTTGATTGATTAATTGCATTCAAGAGGGAGTACCCCAATGAGATTATAGAACCAGCGAAGTATCAAAAGCAAACTGATTTTATTCATTACCATCCCACTTAAAGTGATAAGATGCTTACTCAATAGTCAATCAATTATATGATTAGACTAAATGCAGAAAATTTCTTCAAATTATAATGATAATTGTAGTGATAAGGGTTGGGTTTAGAGAAGATGAAGAAACTTGGCTACTCTTCAGAGGTATGTGACATAAATGATCAAGTTCAAGATCTAGAGGCATTAGAGAAATTGGATCATGTACGGCTTTCCAGCGCATCTCTGAGGAAGACCTACCTGGGGGGAAGGAAGGGAAGAGAAGCTTCAACTTTGGCTTTGTTTAAGTCTTCTTTACCCCACTCCCATTGGTCAGAGGAGGACCTTATGAGCTTTGCAAGGTCCATGAAATAGTCTTCCCACCTTCTCATTAGTGTCCTAGCAAAATCCCCATATCACCCGAGAACCATGTCTGCATTAGAAGCCAAGTACAGAAGAATGCAGATTTGCCACAATTAAGGGGAGCTCTCTGAGTACTTCATGATCGAGGAAGAGGACTTTCAGCAAACAGGAGCTGTGAGTTATCTCTTTGTCATATGTGCTTTCTAAGTTTGTCTACTCTCCCCTGGACTCTAAATGTACTTATCTGAGAGTACATCACAGCTTTTGAGGAAGGTGTTGTATACCAACTGTTCTTATTTTATCACCTTACAAATATCCCTTTCTTTCTAAAAGCTATTTATGGCTGGCTAACGAAATGACTCTCTGTGGAGAATCTTGGTGGAGGGAAGTACATCAGTAGAGGCTCAAGCCAATGGCATTAGCAAATCCCCTCTGACTCCTCAGGGTTATCCCTAAGTTCTGGTGACCTGGCTCATCAGAGGGTATAGTAACTGGCGGAAGAATCCTCCGAGTTTATGTGGGCTGTGGATTGATTCATTGGTTGATAATTGCTATAGTCACCAACTCCCACTCAGTTCATCAATAATTCCCAAACTGTGGCCCAATTCTTGGAGTTTGCCCTCCAAGAGAAAGCCTTTGTTATACCCTAGGCAGAGCAATGTGGTTGACACTTTTATTCAAATTACACCACACCAAGGAGGTAGAATAAAAATTGTCCCTAGCTCCAAAGATATCTAAATAAATCCCCTGGCTTCTGAATGTGACTTTGTCATTCAAGGATTAATACTAAGGAACATTGTCCAAGCATTAAAACAATGAAAGTCACCATTTACTTTCCTAGAAAGCCATCTCATACTGATTATAGCTTGTAACTTGTCACTGTGGCTTGAATTTTAAGTGAGCACATTTGCAAAGTTGATATTTCCCTAATGGTTTCCTCCTACCACCACCCTGATCAGAAGGAAGAAAGAAATGCAACCAAATACTTGTTCCTCGAAAGTCTGCTCATGCCAATGTATACCATTCAATATAGTTTTCTATTTACAGCCAAGAGATCAGGGCAGTAGAAAACACACAAGATTGCATGATGTAAGAATGCCGGACTTGGGGTCAGGAGATCTAAATTCAAATCTTTGCTCCACTACTTACTGGGCATATGACTTTAGGAAGGGCACTTTACCTTTGTAAAATGGGAATTAAAGTACCTAAATGACCCTGTTGCAGGCCAGCTAGGTGTCACAGTGGATTGAGTGCCAGGCCTAGAGTCAGGAAGACCTGAGTTCAAATCCAGCTTCAGACACTTACTAGCTGTGTGATCCTGGGCAAGTCACTTAACCCTGTTTGCCTCTGTGTCCTCATCTGTAAATTGAGCTGAAGAAGGAAATGGCAAACTACTCCAATATCTCTGCCAAGAAAACTCCAGATGAGGTCATGAAGAGTCAAACATGACTGAAAACAACTAAATGATAAATTCAGTCTGTAGTTGTAAAGATCAATTTACATATGCACATATGTAAGTATGTATATATACTTAAGTTTATATATGTATAGGAACTTTATATATTTGAATTATATAAATATCAGCTATTATTTTCACAGGGTTATTATGAGGGAAGTGCTTTGTAAACCTTAAAGTTATAGAGAAATATTCTGCTATTAGAATTGTAAAAGGGACCATCAGAAATGTTGAAATAGAGAGTGACACACAAAGATCTTAGTTTTACAGAACGTCCAACATTATTATTATTATTACTATGAAAGCTCTTTGCTATTTATAATGTATTTTAAAGCTGTCATTTCATTAAATTCCCACAATATCCCAGTGAAATAAATATCACCTCCATTTTACAGATAATGAAATTGAGGTTGAGAGGTGAAGGGATTGTCCAGGTTCATTCATCTAATAAATTACAGAAGTGAGATATTTAGTAGTTTTTTTTTTCCAAAATGCTTCTTTCCCTATGTCCAGACTCTTTTAGAGAGTGACAAGACATTTACCCAGTGTCTTTCAAAATAACTTGTATTTTGAAGAAGTAGCCCAGGTATACTGAAAAGAACGAAGAAGTCTGAAGACTTAATGGTGATGTATCATTGTGGACAAGTCACCTACGTATCTGAGCCTCAGTTTTCTTATCTGTAAAATGAACCTCAGGGTATTGTTTTGAGGCTCAAATGAGAGAATGTGGCTTTGACTGGGCTTTGAAAATGAGGGAAAAAAAGTATTAACCTCAGACCACATTTCAGTAGCACTCTGAGGTTTTACAAAGGGCTTTGTGGCACAGGTAGTAAGAGGATTATTATGAAGAACTAGGCAAAAGTAAAGCTCTATAGTGCTACTTTATAGTAGCAAAGAATAGAGGATAATAGTGTCCTAATTACCTTGTGGCCTAAAGTCATGGGGGTTTCCTAACCCAAGATTGTCCAGCTTTATCTATCCCCTTATGCTCTTCTATTTTCTCCTCTGATTTCTGTTCCTGCCATTGCCCAAACCTACCAATTTCAATATGGCTTGTCAGCTTGAAGGTACATGCAATAATATGGCATTCAGTCCAAGCCAATGGTGATTTTTTTTTCAAATGGAACATTAAAAAAAACAAAAGAGAGTACCAGATCATTGTATCCCTATCTTGTTTTTTCCTGGTGTGGTACAGTGAGAACAGAACTGGGCTTGGAGTCTAAAGGGATCAGTTTTGCCGCTTACTAAATCTTGTCTTATGGGCAGCTAAGGGGCATAGTGGTGGCACAGCAGATAGAGTGTTAGGCCTGGAGTCAGGAAAGCTCATTGTCCTAAGTTCAAATCCAGCCTCAGATACTTGTTAGCTGTGTGACCCTGAGAGAGTCACTTAACCATATTTGCCTCAGCTCCTCATCTATAAAATGAGCTGGAGGAGGAAATGGCAAAGCACTCTAGCATCTCTGCCAAGAAAACCCCAAATGGGGTCATGAAGAGTCTGACACGACTGAGACGGCTCAACAATAGCAACAAAATATTGTCTTAGGTAGTCCACTTACTATTTCCAAGTTTTGGTTTTGCCATCTGTAAAATGGGGATAATAATGCATGTACTTTCTATTTCGTAGTTTTATTTGTGAGGAAATCACTTGCTAAACTTTAAAGTGCTATGAAAATGTGAGTTATTTCTGTCGCCTTGAGGTTTGAAACAAATGGCGGTGTTCAGAATCCTACCATAGTTATCACCAAGCAAGGGAAAGAGTGGTAAGAAGGAAAGGGTATTAGATTTTGAGTCAGAGGACCTGGATTTGAAATATTAACCTGACAAGTGACCTGGGACAATTCACATGTATCCACTCTGGACCTCAGGATCATCATCTGTAAAATGTAGAGATTGTTTCAAATGATCTTTAAGATCTCTATAATCCTAGACTTGCTGCTTTGCCTTTTAATCAAGGTATAGGAAGAAATTACAAACTTAGGAATCATTTTCCATTTTGGTAGAAAACTTTGCACAAATCACATGAAAATAAAAATGGTCTAAACTCAAGCATGAAAACCTAGTCCAACTTGTCACCTGGGAATATACTCATATTGAATTTCCAATCTACAAGCAAGAGGAAGCTTTTCTCTTTTTTTTCCCTTTTTCTTTCCAACACTGATGGACTTTTTAGAAAAAAAAAACGGCCTCCTGCCTTTTACCAGGTGTGACAATTTGGGTGTTTGTGACAGAGAGGAGACATTAAGGAGATAGATTATGCTTGAAATTTGCATACCTAAAGCGCCTCTGAGTACACCTGTGTGCTGACCAGTGGGTAAAACCAGAATGGAGTTGGCAATGACAGCCATCTTCTCTGACCACCAAAATCTGGGTGACATCAGATGGGAGGGGGGGCATTTAATTTCAGAACCATACCAAGAGGCTATTCTCCAAGAAGGAAACACAAATTTAAATCCCTTTCTTATATAAAAGAAAACAGATGTGATTTTCTTCACAAAAGAGCATTTCATTTAAAAAAAAAAAAAAGGAAAGGCAGAGTTAACATAACCATTATTCTCCATCTCAGGGAAAGCAAATCCTATTTGCCTGTCATTACAGAAGGTAGAGAAATCCTTTCATCCAGTCATTAGCTGTAAACATTCCGTCGCCTTCTGGGACCAGGCCTCTGTTTCCCATCCTACACTGAAGCCATTTTCTAATACTAATGTTTTATACACACATCTCAGATACAATGCGAACTCCCCCAACCCCAAAGGCAACGGGGCATTCGTTTATAGTAAATCACAAGTGTCACCCATGGCAACCTGCAGCATTGAAACATTTATTCAGTCTCGAATTCCTGGCACTTAGAATTATTTCTTTCATGCCTGATAGCCAAATTACAATATGGCAGGTTTCCCCGGAGCCACGGGATCATTAGTGCCAGCTCACAACATACTTTCAACTGATATGGCATTTCATGTACAGCTGCCAATCAAAAATGAGAAATGCAAATGAGGATTGGAGCATTGGTGTACAATTACCGTGCAGTGAGCCCCTTACAGATTCACTTAATGACTGGCAGTCATTTCGCTGAGTAGAAGAAGAGAAAAGAACAGAGAGAAAAATTCCCCCAGGAAGCTGGTTGTGAGAGCCAGAAGTTTTTACATTTGATTTCCATATTTATTCTTTTTTTTTTCTCTGTGTGTTTCTAAACAGTAGGCCTAAAAATACTTAAGCAGGGCTTGTTATACAAATACAGATCCTTGTCAGCAAAGCCATGCTCCAAGGCCATGTTAAGGAATGGAAGACAGGAAGTTCTCTCCAATAGGCCAGAGTTATCTCACATACCCTTGGTTCGATCTCTTGGGCTTAAGAGAAGGAGGCTGAACTCAATTAGTTAGATCATGACCTCAAAAGAAGCAAAGGTTAAGGAGTCACTCCTCAGCATCTCCCTAAGCTAACCTTTGCTCCACGGCTATAGACTTGATGAACTGGGAGTCATTTACAAGTGTATGTCCATAGCCACTTTTGCAAATAAATGAGACAGTGAAATGGCATGGTGGAAATTTTTCCCCTGCTGTTGGGGTTAGGGGAGGAATGTCAAAGAATGGGCCCTCTTGTTAGTAGTAGTAATTCATTGCCGTACTTTAAAGTTTAAAAAAAAAATGCTTTCCCCACCACAGCCTCGTAAGGTCAATAGAGCAAGTATTATAATCCTGATTCAACATGAAATAAGTGAGATTCAGAGAGGCTACATGCCTTGTCCATAGTCACAGAACTGATGAGTGTTAGATGTGAACCAAGACCTCCTAATTCCTAGCATAGGGCTTTTCCCACTGGACCACAAAGCTTTCCTAACAGCACCCTTTGTGCCAAAAATTTAATAGCATTTATAAAGAGGTACAGTACAGTAATCTGTCTAATCTGTACCAATTGTGGAACTTTATTAGTTAACATTAAAAAAAAAAGTTTAACTTGACCTTCCCTCATCAAGGGAGAACCCAAATAAAGGTTCTCCTGCCTAATGTCATAAGCTGGTTTTGAAAAAACACATCATTAAGTGAAACATTAGTTGGCTCTAACATATGTGTGTATGTATACACACATACACCTACACACATATACATATATATACATATATAATATGTATGTGTATCTACACATATTATATATGTATATATATGTCAAGTGGCATTACATTGAGGTTTTATGATTTCACTGGAGGGGGGAATTTGGTTATTAATGATATTATTGAGAATTATATTGGTTTAAAGAGTCTTATTTAAGTATACCTATAATAAACAGGTTTGAGAACTGGCATTACCACTTTCTAGCTAAGTGATTTTGACTGAGAATGTACCTTTAAGTTTCAGTTTCCTTCTCTGTAAATAGAGATAATAGGGGAAGAGGGGGCACAGGACTGGAGAAGGGAAAAAGTTGTAAATTAATTAGATATTAGAAACTTGGGAATCATTTTAGATCAGCGAGCTTAACTTAAGTTACTGGGGAAATTCTAAAATGGAATAGTAAAGAGATAGTTAGTGAACATCTGGAAAGGAGGCAGTGATTAAAAGAGCCAAGGGGGCATAAAAAGCCAGTTTGTGCCAGACAAGCCTTATTTCCTTTTTTGACAGGGTTACTAAACTGGTCGATGGGGGAATGCAGTAGATAGCTTTAACTAGATTTTATCAAGACATTTGCTAAAGGATCTCATACTATTCTTATAGAAAAGATAGAGATAGGTGAATGAGACTATAAAATGGATTTGGAATTGATTGAATGACTGAAATCAAAGAGTAGTTGTTAAAGTAGTAGTTTAATGTTAACATGACAGTAGATATCCCGTGGAATGACCTTGAATTCTGTGTTTTTGACTTCTGTTTTTTAAGATTTTTATCAATTACTTGGATAAAGGCATGAATGGTATGCTTATCTAATTTACAGATGATGCAAAGCTGGGAGGGATTGCTAGTACACTGGATGATGGGATCCAAAGATCTCCAGGTGAGACTATTGGATTAAATCTAAAGAATGAAATCCAGTAGTGAATTCTCACATTTGGGTTAAAAAAAATCAACTTTACAAGTTTTGGTTGGGGGATTCAGTGGACTACAAGTTCAGCATGAGCTGTCTCCTCCCTACCACCAAAAAAACCCCCTAAACAAACCCCAAACTATACAAAGTTGGGCTACATTAAGAGAGGCATAGCATCTGGAAATAAGGAAGTGCTCGTCCTTCTGAACTCTAGCCCTGGTCAGACTACATATGGGTTATTGTGTTTTGTTCTGGGCGCCACAGATTAAAGATATTGATAGGGTGGAAAGTGTCCAGAGGAGGGTAATTGTAGTGGTAAAGATGCTTGAATCCACATCATAAAAGGATTCATTGAAAGAACTGGAGAAGTTTAGCCTGGAGAAGAGAACGTTCAAGGGAATCCTTATAGCTGTGTTCAATATTTGAAAGGTTGTCAGGTAGAAGAGAGGTTAGACTTGTTCCTTTGTTTTGTTGTTGTTCATTCGTTCCATTGTGTCTGTATGACCCCATGGAGCATAGCACCCCAGGTCCTCCTATCCTCCACTCTCTCTCAAAGTCTGCCCAAGTTCGTGTTTGTTGTTTCCATGACATTATCTATCCATTTCAGCCTCTGCCATCCCCTTCTCCTTTTGCTTTCAATCTTACCCAGCATCAGGGTCTTTTAACAGTGCGTCCTGTCTTCTCATTATGTGGCCAAAGTATTTAAGCTTCAGCTTCAGTACTTGACTTTCCAGTGAATAGCCTGAATTTATTTCTTTAAGTATTGAATGATTTGATCTCCTTGCTGTCCAAGAGATTCTCAGAAGTCTTCTCTAGCACCACAATTCGATTCTGTGACACTCAGCTTTCCTTATAGCCCAACTCTCACAGTCATACTTTGTTACTGGAAAAACCATAGCTTTGACATAACAGACCTTTGCTGGCAAGGTGATGCTGTGCTTGACCTCAAAGGGTAGAACCAGTACTAATATAAAGACATTGAAAAAAAGATACATTTAGTCTTGATGTCTGGAAAAGCTTCCTAAAAACTGAATCGGTTGCCATGGGAAGGAATGGACTCCTCTTTCTCTGGAGGCCTGCCTGTGAAGGCTGGATGACCACTTGTCAAGTATGTCAGAGGGGGTGATGTGTTAGACAAGATAGCCACTGGTGGGCTCCCTTCCAGCTCTCCAATTCCATCATTCTCTTCATCTGTATATTTACTTTACTTTAGTGAGGATCAAGTGGGATAATGGATGTGAAAACATTTTTTAAACCATGAAGTGTAACACAAAGGGAAGGTGATGTTAATAGTGTTATAATTTAGAGCTTCTATTGCAGCAAATTTCATATGCCATCTGTTTGGGAGGGAGGAGGGGCCGTTAGGGAGCTGGTATCTATAATGCTGGGCTCTGATACCTGGACACAAGCTCATTGTCCTTTGATGAGACGTGGCAGATGTCAATGGTCAAAATGCAGTTGCCACAAAAGTGATAAGACTTCTTTCTGAAACTCAGATAATTTTATCTCCTTTCCCTTCCTGCATAGCTTTCTACCTTGCCATAGCCCACATTCTGTATGTTGGACATTGAAATAATTCACATTTGTAAAAAAAAAGAACTGACAGGTGAAGAGGCATGTACAGTGATATCAATAAGACTGGGATCATGGGACATTTCCTTTCAAACTCAGCCTGGGGTGTTTGTCCAATAGTCTCATCTTCACGTGTTTGAATCTACGCTGAAAGGCTGTTTATGTTACCAGACTTTGCTGGGCTTTATTAAGTAACAAAAACTGGAACAAATGCTTCCATGCTTAAGTCTTGACTTACCTCCTGAAATCTAAGCAAGACATGCTACCTCTGATATGAATGAATGTTCTTTTTTCTCATCCCCTCCTACTACTTGCACAGAAGCAGGAGGTGATTCATACTCTGCATCTTTCTGTTTCCTGATCAGTTCCACCCTGTTTTCAAGAGGGAATCCCTGATTCTTGTAGCGGCTCAAGGGAATATGGCCTATTCACATACTTTCACTTCTCTAAGGTCACTCACGCTGTCTCCTAGGGGCATTCCCAAGGGCAGTGTTCTTACTAATTCCAAATTTGAGAAGAGCAGAAAGGCAAAATGCACACTCTAGATTTAGTTCGTACAACTGAAATGGCACCCTTGGAATTGCTCTGGGAAAACATTAGGGTACCAAATTGTGATCTGGCTTCTCTAGGATGTCCAAACATCTTGGTTACCTCTGGTAATTATGTTATGGACACAGTGACTATTTGATGAAGCTTTCAAAATCTGAACAACCAGAGCATTGAAATAATTTTTTTTGGTTTGGGTAGGGTTTGGTTTGGTTTGCTTTTATGAGAAAGAAAACACATTCATTCATTCAGCCAATGCTGATTGAATCTGCTGTCCTCAAAACTTGTGCTAAGTAATGTGAGGAGTAAGATATAATCCCTTGGGGTAGCTAGGTGGCACAGTGGATAGTGCTGGGCCTAGAGTCAGGAGGATTCAAATGTGGTCTCAGACACTTACTAGTTGTGTGTGTGACTCTGGGCAAGTCACTTAACCCCATTTATCTCAGTTTCCTCATCTGTAAAATGAGCTGGAGAAGGAAATGGCAAACCACTCCAATATCTTTGCCAAGAAAACCCCAAATGGGGTCACAAAGAGTAGGACATGACTGAACAACAACAAAATATATAGTCCCTGCCCTCAAAGAGCTTAAAATTTTTTTTAGACAGTCAGAGCTAACAGACATGAAACAAAGCATAATTCTTTACTAGGCTATGACACTATAGAATTGTGGAGAAAGAGAGGGTTCAGAGAGACTAGATCAGAGAAAGTCTCCTGCAGAACAAGGAACTCAAGCTGATCCTTGAATTATTTTATTTTATTTTTTTTTAGGCAATTGGGGTTAAGTGGCTTGCCCAGGGTTACACAGCTAGTAAGTGTCAAGTGTTTGGTCTGAGGCCATTTTTGAACTCAGGTCCTCCTGACTTCAGGGCTGGTGCTCTATCCACTGCACCACCTAGTTGCCCAGATCCTTGAATTATTTATAGCATTTGGATAACAGAGGGAATTCCAAATGACAGTGAATGGGCAGAAATTAGGGAAATGACATGAGCAAAGGCTCCAAGGCAGGAATGAGCATAGTATGTGCAGGTGACAGTGAGGAGATCAATCTAAGAGTGACCAATAATTCTAAGATCTTTTAAGGCAGAGAAGACATTTTCAAGTTCTCTTGTATTTTCCCTACAGCACATTGTGGACTATCCATATTTTATCGACTGACTGACTCATAATGTGAGATCTGTAACAACTCTAGGATCACAGCAATTTGGGAATTCTCTGGGAAAGTATAAAACCTCAAATTAAACTCACCTGGATGGAATTGGTGATTTAAAAACAAAACTGGAGATTCCTAAAATCTATCCACTGCTCTGATTCTTAGAATCTAGCCAATACCTCACAGACTCTCAGATTCCTCAAGAGTCTGGCTAATATGGTGGATCTTTAATAAACCTTGTCTTTGGCTGAAAAAAAATAAAAACAAAACTGAACAAAAAATTTTTTGGATTGTCAACATTCAGGCATTAGTTAGTAAAAGCAGATCCTTTTGTCAGCAATTTACCCTATGAGAAATTCATTTCAATTCAATTCAACGAAGATGTTAAGCACCTCTGTAAAAGTAGGTGTGCATGGAAGGACAATTGGGCATGGAAGGACAAAAGTGAAAAATAATCCTGTGTTTTCCAGTTACCCAGCTAATGTGATAACAGAATGAGTTCCCCAAATGGAGCAACCCTCCCCCTGCCCCATTTCCCCATTTCTTTTGTGTTACCTATATCAGATTCCTATACTGATCACATTAAATAAAGAACCATTTGAAATATAGCTCACTTTAAATGATTTAGCCAGGAGGTAGGGAAGCATAGAAGCTATCAAATAACTTAAATTGGATTTGGAGTCTGCCATTTACTAGATATGTAACTTTGTATTTCATTTGTAAACATTTTGCATACACTTGTATATGTGCATGTTGTCTTCTCCATGGAAAGTAAGCTTCTAGAGGGCACAGACTCATTTTTTTTCCTTCTTTTTTTTTTTCCATAGCAACTAGTACGGTGCCTGGCAAATAATAAATATTTAATCAATGATTATTGGTTGATTTTCCTCTCTAAGTCTCAGGTTCTTCATTTGTAAAATAAGGTAACAGTATTTTTCCTGCCAACATCATAATGGAGTACAGTAGTACAGTCTACTGATATCTTTACCACCTTAGAAAAGGCAGGGGATCACTTGAAACCTGAAATTAGGTATGTCATCATCTCTTCCTTTCTATTGATTTTTATATTTGTGGTGGGAGAAAACCATGAGAAAATGATAATTCCCTTAAAATTGCCTCCTATTCTTCCAGCTACTTGGCCTTCCTGGCCAAAGCCACCCACGACTGTTTTGGCATTGTAGAAGGACTCATAGCCACAGTTCATGCCATTACTACTACACAGAAGATAGTAGATGGCTCTTACGGCAAGTTGTGGTGTGGTGGATGTGGTATTGCCTCATATATCATCCATGTTTCCACCGGTCAAGCTAAGGTCATGGACAAGATCAACCCTGAGCTGAATGGGAAGTTCACAGGCACGGCCTTTCATGTTTCTACTCCCAACATATCTGTGATTAATCTGCCTTGTGGTCTGGGGAAACCTTGCAAATATAATGATATCAAGAAAGTAGTGAAGCAAGTGTCAGAAGGACCCTTAAATGGCATTTCGGATTACACAGAGGACCAGGTTATATTCTGTGACCTCAGAACAATACCTCTTCTTTTACTTTTGATACTGGCACAGATATTAATCTTAATGACAATTGCCAAATTCATCTTCTGGTATAACGAATATGATTACAACAGCCATGTAGTAGATCTCATGGTAGACATGATCTCTAAGGAATAAAATAGAAAGCCATACATCTTCTTTGTTGCTGAGTTGTTTTTCAGTTGTGTCTGACTCTTCATGACCCTACTTAGTATTTTCTTGGCAAAGATACTGGAATGATTTTCTATTGTCTTCTCCAGCTCATTTTTACAGAAGAGGAAACTGAGGCACATAGGGTTAAATGACTTGCCCAGGGTCTCACAGCTAGTAAGTGAAGAATCTCACCACTGGGAAGCCCACATCTCAAAAGTATTTCCCTATATTGGGGATCTCATATCTTCCACATGGTCCTTGCCCCAAGATACTCCTGTAGTAGAGGAAGAAGCATGGATCCTTAGGTTCTGTTCTATTAATGAAGCCATTGTATTCAATGCAAAACAATGAGTACAAGTGCTATCCAAATATAAATGTAACACATGTTGAAACTGTATAATCTGTAAAAAATTATTCATTTGTTCTTATCTATCTATTCATTCAGTCATTCATTTTTAATTCATTTAACCTTAAATTTTTTTCCATTGGGTAAATCCCCAGTTTAACCCACTCTAGTTACACATCTGGTAACAACTCAAGAAACATGAGGTGGGGTTGTACTCTGTGCCTTTTAAAGAGTATCCACACTGATAAAATCACATGTAAAGATTATTGAAATATCAAAGTAAAGCAATCGTAGTCACGTTTTAGAATAAGTTGCCGCATTTGTGGGTCAAGATGGAAAATAAGGCTCCATCTTCCCCCCTACCCCTCAAATTTCTCTGATTAGACATGGTTTTTAGCAGCTACCCTTCTTTAAGAGGGTGACACTAGTTGTAAAATAAACAGAATCAGCATGTTCTTAAGCAAATGATCTTTTCCCCTGAGTGAATAGACAGAGGTTATTTCAAGGCTATGTTTTATGTCTTGGTAACACCTTTTTTCAAAACAAGTTTATTGCAGACTAAAGCTTTCTGCAGAGAAGTCTTTTGTTCTCTCTCCTCTATAGATTTGTGGCACTTCAGCAGTTTTTTCTGCTTTGGCTCAGGATATTATTCACATGGGAATGATTATATAATAGTGAGGCCACAGCGTATGGACTGGCTCAGTGGTAATGACCCAGTGGTAATGACAATGAAGGAAATTGAGTCAGGAAGAAGAGTCAGACCTGACCAAATTATCTCAGATTTTTATGCTGGACACAGTATGATTTTAAAGGCACTCAGAGATCTATTTTCAAGATATCTCAAAGAGGGAAAGGGTTATGTAAGCATAAAGTATCATTTTTAAGTAAACATATACCTCCACACTAAAAACATCCTCTCATTCCTCAGTCCAAAGAAAGGGAAGGTTATGGACAGTTGCTTTTATTTTTTTAAAAAGAGGTTACCAAAAAGATATCAGAAATGGCCAGTTGTTTTACTTGCTTTCTCATCCCTAGCAAATTTTAATGAAAACGATCTATGGATGTACTACAGGCCTCCTTGATGAAAATAGGAGAAGGGAATAGACTTTGATAGGCAATTTTCTATAGCAAAGCACATCTTCATTATCACACAATTAATTTAAAAGTGTAGTAAATATATGCTCCTGTTGAACTTATTGATAAGCATTTTGTCTAGTGATGTAAAATACAACTTTGAAAGCTCTCAAACAAGATTTTCACATACACATCAAAATCATACAAAATTCCATGACAGGTGACACTGTAGAGGTAACTTTGTTCAATGGTCAGCTGAGCAGGTACAATAAAATGAGATGTTAAACATATACATGTACATATATAAGGTGTTCCTAAGTATTATGGCAAATATCCTGTGTAAGATCCAAATGAAGAGATGATTTTCTATTGATGGTCATGTTCTCCAGATACTCTTACTCACAGATGATGTTGTACTAACTGAATTAAGCCCCAGAACACTGTAAAATCACCACAGAAACATCAACAGCAACATGAAAGATGTTTAACCATCCACACAAGACAAAATGGATGAAAAACATTTGTTCAGAATATGGCATAGAGCAGGATGAAAAACCCAATAAATCAATAAGCATTTATCAAACACCTATATAAATGGAGATTGAAAGATGTCATCCACACTGGGAAAGCACCATGCTAGGTACTTGACTACAAACAAAAGGAGATGGTCAAAGAGCTTAAGAGAGAAGAAGAACGTATATATAGGCAGTATTGTCCAAGGAAGGGAGTTTTGGTTTAGACAGTCTTAAGAGATTGTTACTGGTGCCATATGGCATTAGATTGCAATTCCTTTTTCTGTAGCAATGGTAGGATTTACTCAATTATTGTTCCCAGAGCAAGAGCTAAAGATTCAAAGTGTGATTTTGTAGAGGGAGGGAATGCATGTAGCAGTAGGGAAGATGGCAAGATATTGTCTTGCTGGAGGGTGGATGCAAGGTAAAGCATGGTCCGACAGTAGCTAGATATTAATTAAGATACTGCAGATCAAGGTTGGTGTCCCAAAGCTGAGTGGATTAATGCCCCCCATTCTCCAGGGGTGAGAGTATGAGTGTGGGGGAACAGCATATAATCTCCGGAGATCCAGATCTGGAGGGTTGCTGTTCTGAGTGGAAAGAAAGGGAAATTGTCAGGGCAGAAACCAAGATGTTCACAATGGGAAGGCACTGCTCTCTTGGTGGATGGTTAGATGAAATGTGTCTGTCAGATTACTCTATCAAGATGTGAATATTGGGCGTTCAATGCAGATGGATAATGGGCTGGGTCTGATCATGAGTAATAGAAGATAGGGTCCTATTTGGCAAATTGCCCAGACATACTAAGAAGCAAGCAAGGTATAGTAGAAAGAATAGAATTTGAGTACCAAAATTCAAATCTTGGCACTGCTACTTAACTACCTGTGAGACCTTGGGAAAATCATTTAATCTATCTGGGCTTGAATTTCCTTTTCTGTGGGGTATTGTATTAGATGACTTCTAAAGTTCTTTCCAGCTGTAAATCTGCTATCCTGTGGTCTTATTACTGCTCATGGTCATTTCTTTAAAGTAGTACTTCTTTTAAGTACTCCATTTCTTTAACACCAATATTCTAAAGTTAAAAAAATCTTTTTTAAAAATTATGGACTTGAAAATATCAACAAATATGAACACCTCCATATTAAAAGAAAAGGAAAAGAGAATTGTATAGGAAATTATGAACCTCTATTCCACACCACTTGTTTTTTTTTAAAAGTACAGATTAAATTTAAGATGGCAATATCATCTTTGCCCTGCTTGTCTTTATTCCCTTCTGAACTTCTTCCTGCTCTTATCTGCGCATTTAAAAAATGTTTCATTGATACTCTTTTTTTCTTCTCATTTTTGGCATTGCTATCGCTCTCTCATTCCTTCCTATATGGTGCCTTCCCCATACTCTTTAATTTGTAAAAAGAATATATAATCCATCAAAACTAATTCACACATTGGTCACATCTGAAAATATATCTCATCCTGCAACTTTAGGTGGACTTTAATCCATTAACTCTTTGCCAAGAAATGAATTCATCATTAGTATTTTGGGGCCTTTAGTCATTGCATTAATCAGAGGTTTTAATGTTTGTCAACAGTGTTTTCCTTTACAATACTATAGTCAGTGTATAAATTGTTCTTTTGGTTCTTCTCACTTCACTCTGTATCAATTCATACAAGTCTTCTCATGTTTATCTGAAATCATCCCTTTCATCATTTCTTATTAAGCAATAAAAATTCGATTAGTTATATGCCATCATTTGTTCAGTCATTCCTCCAACTGATGGACACTCTCTTAGTTTCCAGTTCTTTGTAACAATGAAAAGGGATACTAGAGGTATTTTTGCAAATAAATGTTCTTTCGCTCTCTCTGGGTTTAACACCAATATTTTCTTGGTGATGCCAAATTACTATGAATCATGAAATACCATAATCTCAATAAGAATAAAAATTGTCAGTAGCCCAAAGAGCAATGGGAAGACATATGGTGAGCTTCATCAGACTGTAGAATGCTACTAATGATAGCTTGAATAAGAAAAGTGCTGTAAAAGCCATTATTAAGGATATTTATGACTGGAAAAAGAGATGGCCAGTCATACAGTGATAATAAGAGATATTAGGTGGACAACCTAAATGATACATTGGTACCCCCTAGAAAAGGAGAATCAGAAGGGGAAAAAAGGCTCGTTTATGGATCGTTCATGGGAAATCATGGACAATAATTCATATTTATGACATGAATGAATTGTGGAATCACAGTTGAAAGGGGTCTCAGAGGTCATCTAACCCAATTCCTATTTAGGTCATGAATCCTGTTTGGAAAATCTCCAACAAATGGTATCCCAGACTTTACTTGAAGACCCCCAGTGATGGGGATCCACTACCTGTGGAGGGAGCTTGTTGCATTTTGGGATGTTTTCCTGAGTTTGGTCTAAAATTGGCTTTCCTGTAACTTCTTTTCATTGGTCATAGCTCTGTGTTCCAGGGTTGAGCAGAGCAAGTCTAAACTCTTTGTATATGATAACTCTTCAAATCCTCAAAGCCTGTTATAATGCCCTTCAGTTTTCTCTTCTTCAGGCTAAAGAAAGCATGGAGTGGTTATAATTTACATTGGTAGAGATTGAGTACCCACACTGTTGAAATCATGGATTCACCAAAGCATCAAAGGTACATTGGGAGAAACAAACAAAAAAATATGGAGAGATCTCAAAGCATCAAAGGTACGTTGGGAGAAAAAAAAAAACTATGGAGAGATCACAAAGACTTTGAGAGAAGAGAGTTTCAATCACAGAAACCTTTGATAATGATCAATCATCAAGCACTTAGGAAGAAAGCCATTTTTGCCATAGAACACCTGTGTTTTCTTGTCTTTTCCCCTATGGTATCAAAGGTGTTTCTTAGAAAAATTAGCATTTGATTTACTTACTGTTTAATTCCTAAAATTTTATTTTAATTAAGCATCTTGATTTATAGCACAGTTAGGGTTATTTTAGCAACATCATCCTAAGGGTCCGTCCATTCCTTTTTTTTTTTTTTTTTTTTTTTTTTAGTGAGGCAACTGGGGTTACGTGACTTGCCCAGAGTCACACAGCTAGGAAATATTATGTGTCTGAGGCCACATTTGAACTTGTGTCCTCCTGACTCCAGGGCTGGTGCTCTATCCACTGCGCCACCTAGTTGCCCCCTGTCCATTTCTAATTGACATATTTTACACAAAATATTGTTTTGGGAATTCAAACAGGGGATACACCATAAGAAGGGATTATCGTACTATTTCTGAGTTCATGTCAGAAGTCAAGGCACCTCATATTCCACTGAATAATCTGAATGTCAGTTTGGTTGTATACATAAGATCAGAGAGAAGTATTTTGTGAAATTGAATGTGTGAATTAGGGAGGAAATATCCAACAGAATAATTGGAGATGAAAACATATCTGTGGCAGACTGATTAATAAGAATGCCAATAACTACTTTTGGAGTCATAAGACCTGAGATGTGATTTGAGCTCTGGAACTGATTCATTGTGTGATCCTGGGTATACGAGGCAGGTTTGAAATTTCAAGGGACAGAGACATTGTCATATATACCATAAGATAATTACAAATAACATAAATCTGCAGGGAGATACTTGTAAATAATAGTAACAGCTAGCATTTATATAATGCTTCAAAATTATTCTCTCATTTTATCCTCACAAAAACCTTGGGAGATAGTTGCTGTTATTATCCCCATTTTAAGAAGAAGAAGCAGGCAAGCAGAGGTCAAGTAACTTGTCCAGGGTCACATAGCTAGTATGTTTAAAGCTCAATTTGAATTCAAATCTTCCTGACTCTAGATCTAGATCTCCATCCATTGAACCACCTAGCTGCCTACATAAGGAACAAATGAAACATAAGTGATAGAAGGAGATTTGTGAATTCTTTGGTCCACTTTCTCGGTACATGGTCTGTTCTTATTTTTTTTCTGAGCAGTGGTGCTGCATACATCAATATTTCTGGAAGTTCAGCCTTATCCAGAAAATATCCATTTCAACCACTAGATAGCCCACAGAGTTTAGAGGCCACATGGTTTTGTTCTGAAGTAGACAAAAGGAGGTGGTGCCTTTTACAAATGCACCAGTCTACCATAACAAATAAGACTAAACAAAGGAGTTGACAGAACTGCTTTGACACCAAGAGTTGCTCTCAAGTAATTCTTCAGTAACTTAGTTGAACTGGTCTGCATCACAGGACAAGTTATTTCAATCAGATAATCCATCTACTATATGTCTACTATATGTCAGGCACTGTACTAAACACTAGGGATACAAAAGGAGTAAAAAAAAAAAACCACTCCCTGCCCTCAAGTTTACAGTCTAATGGAGGAAACAGTATGCCAACAAATACAAAACAAGCTATATACAGGATAAACAAGAAAAAATTAACAGAGGGAAGGCCCTGGAATTAAGAGAGATTGGGAAAGGCATCCTGTAAAAAATGGGATTTTTAGGTGGGACTTAAAGGTCCCAATTTAGCCTCTTTGTACCTCAATAGCTTCATCTGTAAAGGAAGTATAATAATACTTGCTTTAATTCATGAGACTATTGAGCCACATTCTATAGAAATGAGCTGCTTTGTTGAACTGCTGACCTCTAATGTGGGTGCTCCCTCTAAAGATGCAGAACGTGATTAATCCAGGTGTTTTTATCTTGGCAGCTGTTGTCCATGTACTCCTGTAAATCCTTCATAGGGAGCCTGTTCAAAGTGCTGAAGGCCTTTCTCTAGTTGGCGTGACATTGTGCGGATACCAATGAAACATATGGATTGTTCATTGGCTGTCTCTCATTCTCACCACAAGTCATCTACCATCACCAGAAGATTATTGTTAAAGATAGGGGCCTTTTTTATAAGGAGAAACATAGAATTATTAAAAGCACTATGTAATTTTCCAGAGGCAGTTGGACCTATATTCCTCCTTCTCCTGTTCAATGATAGACCCAGTTCATTATCCATGAGCAGTATCTGACCAAGATATTTAAATAGATAAACCAACCCTATAGGTTGTTGAGAAAATAGATGGACAGTAAACATTCTTTGTCTTCTTGGTTTTTTTTTCCTGTGTGGATAGTTAGGTTGAACTCTTGAAAGATTATGGGTCTCATTTAGAAAACTGCAATATTCTGAGGCTTGATGCAATAAGCACGTGGGAAGTACATCATCATCGATAGGTAATCCCTTTTCCATTTGGGTTCTACAGTAGAGATCCTGTGTGAGAATAATAAACACCTCTGGTGAGCCGATGTCTTTTTGTCTTATACCTTGCTTGATATTTATAATAAGAGAGGCATGACTATCTCTCCATTTTTTTTTTTTTTGAGGAATCTTGTATACTTTTGGCACTTGCGTATGAAACTATTTTTTGGAAAAAAGCCTTTAAGGTGATGTTTCAGTCTGCTGAATTGGGTGCTTTTGTGTAGTTAAGAAATAACTACAGTGGTATATTATATTTTCTATGCTTTTCAGTCAATTGTGTGGCTTTAAAGATGTAAGTCTGCTTTAGAATATTGCTTGCAAAAAGGTGCCTATTTTCTTCTCACACCTTCATTAAGGACTCCTGGATGTACGTGAACATTATTCTCGTAAAATTCTTATAAAGATGGGAACATAATCATATGGGTCAATAGTTATTAATATTTTCCCAATTGCCTTTTTGATAAAAATAAGGTCTATGATTTCCCCTCAAGCCTTTGGTGTCCTCCCCTTGAGAACTGAATCCTTGATGGATTTAGAATTGTGTTAGCTATAGCACAGATCTCCTTTTTTTTTTTTTTTTTTAACATAGTCCAATTGTTATTCCCCATCTTAGTACTATTTCTGATGCTAGAATCCAAGAGTGGTAGTTCTACTGTATTAAGAATAAAAGAGTTTGCTATACAAATCTTTACAGATCTTTTCCATTTTTTTTTTGTTTGTTTTTCTCTTTCCATTTTTATTCTCAAATATCCCCAGGATAACTTTGCTTAGTCAAATTTCTTGAGTTATTGTTATTATTTTCCAAATTTAGTTTTACTCAAGAAATGATTGGGTACAAAAACCACGCAATTCCTCCCACTCATTTTGAAACATGGAGGTCTTGGGAAGGACCTTAAACCTGTCTCTGTAATAATAATAGCCTACATTTATATACTTTCCACATATATTATCTCATTTAATTCTTACAGCAATCTTGTGAAATAAGGAAAATCATAGACTCTCAGAGTTGGAAGGGACTCATGAGGCCATCTAATCCAACCCCCTGCTCAATACATGACGATCCTCTATAACGTTTCTGACAAGTAGTTGTTCACTTGTCTAATAAGATAATATGTGTAAAGCACTTTATAACTGCTAAGGTCTACATTTATAATGTAAGGGATCATTAAACCATTATTTTATTATTATACAGCTTTTACCAAGTTACTTGTCTCCACTATATATCTTATTCTTTGCCTGTAAAACAGGGAGACAGAGATGTTGTGATTATCAAAGGGAAGGATAGAGAAATATTTCTGAGGTAGTTGTCAGTGTATTTCCCTCTCTTTATCTAGAATAGACCATTCATTCACTCGGTGGGGTAGTTTTAGGCACCATGCAGATTATCCCTTGAATTCTGGGACTCTTTCTCTTCCATCTAGGCTATTTATTTATGTGCTTTGTTCTGCATATGTGAATTGAGGATAAAGACAATTTTTCCTTCCATGCTTAGATTTTATCAAACAATTAATTGAGAAGCATTTATGAAACCCAGACCACCAGCCACCCACTGTGCTAAGTGCTGACCATAAAATAAAAGCTCCTAACGTCTCTGCCCTCAGGGAGCTCATATTCCAACGGGGAAGATAAAATGTAAATAAGGAGGTGATTACAAGGTAGATACAGACTAGTTGAAAGGTAATCTCAGAGGGCAAGGCAATAGCCATTCTGGGACTAGGAAAGTTCTATAAAAGGTTAAGACTTTAGCTGTGTCTGTAAGGACACTGAAGGAACTAAGAGGGCAAGGTGAGCAGGGAGAGCATTTCAGGCATTGGGGATAGCCAGGGCAAAGTCATGGATATGGTAGATGGGGCTTCATGTGTGAGAATCATGTAGGCCCATGGAACTAGATCAGAGGGCAGGGAGGGGAATAAAGCAGAAGCAGCCTAGAAAATCATAAGCCATTGGTACCAGCTAAGCCAGGCTATTCACCTTTCAGGGAGCTAAATTTTTGGAGGAGTCAGTGAGATTTTAATGGACAAGATGTCAGTCTTTTTGACCTTGTAACTATTCTACAAGATCATTGTTGGGACCTCGAGCTGTTGACCTGTAGCTCCCATCTTACAAATTGTCTGGTTTTCTCCCACTTAGCAGTGGGTGCTAAATGGATGGGTCAGGGATTAAAAGAACCAGGGGAAGAATTTTGTATTTAGATGCCGTTAAGGTTTTATCCAGAAGATACAAATAAATGGCTACCTATTGAAGTAATTAAGAAAGAAAGACTGAAGGGGGAGCCTGATATAATGGACCAGATGATGAATTTGGATTCAGGAAGACCTGACTTCACATTCCACCTCAGACATTTACTAGTTGTGTGATTCTGGGCAAGTCATTTAACCTCTGTTTGCCTCAGTTTCTTTATCTGAGAAGTGGGAAAAACACTATTTGTAGTAGCTACCTCTCAGAGTCGTAGTGAGCCCAAATGAAATGATGTATGTAAAAAACACTTTGTAAAACTGAAAGCTCTCTATAAATGTCAACTATTAATAACTATTATTATGATTATAATCAAATATAAAATCAAATGAGATAATATCTATGATATTTTAAGTGCTTTACAATCCTTAATGTGCCACACAAATGCTAATGATTGTTGTTATTATTTTTGTTACTGCTATTATTATTAAAGACATAGTAGGTGGTGAACTTCATAAGAATAGGGATTGTGTCTTATCTAATTCTTATATCTTGAGTGCCTAAAATATTGCCTTTCCACATAGTAGGCACTTAAGTTTTTGTAGACTGCATGAATGCATACTTAAAACTCTTAGGGTACATTTTAATCACTAAGAAAAAAATATAATTGGGGTATTACTTACATCAAAATTCAAAACCCTTTTTTAAAAATTGCCCTGTGTGCTTTCTCTTCATAATGTAAGAAAATATTACATGGTGTTGGTTGTATTGAAGGAGCACTGGTCTTGGGCAGGGGGGGAGGGTGATCAGGAACTGTGGATACTAATTCCCACTAGTAACTACCTAGAGGTGTGATTCTGGGCATTCTGCTTCGTATCATTGTATACCACTTACCCTCTCTGGGCCTCAGTTCTCTCATTTGCATATTCGAGCATTTGGACTAGATGATCTTTAAGGTGCCTTTCAACTATAAAATTCTATGACTCCATGTGATCTAAAATTCTCATGAGCACATCATGCATTGGAAAAGATCATACAATGGTTACAGATGAACCATTCCTGATTACTTTCTTTTATTATCACATTTCTAACAATGGACTCATCTTTTGCCGTTTTCCCTTCTCATTAATTTTTTCTTCCCTAAAAAGAGGAAGATATCCAAACTTTAACATCCATTAGGTTATGTCCTAAAAGACTGCAAATGTGCCCATCAGAAATGATACATAAAGGAGTATTATAAAAGAAACATTTAGATCTGGTCAGCCAACACATGGAGTATTTCCTCAATTTCTTTCATGGGCTGGTACAAAGATGAAAACTTTGATTTTCTTTCCTGAAGAGTCCTGAGTAAATGTCTAGATAGCCATCTTTTCAGAGACAGACTTTCACCATGGAAGAGGGGGAGGAGCAGGTATAGGAATTAATCAGAAGAGATAACGTTCTTATTCTGGAGTTAAGTTTTTTGCTCATCAAATTTTTCAGTTGGAGTTGGCCTTTCAATGGGTGTGGGTGTTTTGTAACTGATTCTAAATCCTGGAGAAGGCAGCTATGTAGGAATACCACAGGAATGAGTGTGCCTCTGAATTCATTAGTAGTTTTGAGAGAAGGCTGGGGCATTTAAATACAGAATTAACTGTCCTATATTTCCTTCTTGACCACCCAACACTCCTGAACTACATATTCTCACCATTTTGTGATTTTGATTCTGTACCTAGCATAGCCACAGTAGACTCTCAATATTGAAGACCTTGTAGAATCATGGGATTTTAGAATTGGAAGGGACCTTAGACTATAAAACAGAGTTATAGAGCATATAGAGCTGTGAGCATAGAATGTCACAGCTGGAAAGGATCTTAGAACAAACAATATCAGAACTGGAAGGAACCTTAAAATATCGGATGTCAGGTATAGAAAGGCCTTTGAAATCAACTTTTCCAACTTTCTCATTTTACAGATAAAGAAACTGAGATCCAGAAAAGCTAATTGACTTGTCTAAAGTCACAGAATCACAAAATCAGAGAATGTGAAAGTTGAAAGGAACATCAGAAGCTATCCGTATCTGTAGGTCACAGAGCTAGTTAGTGATAGAACCAGACACAAGGTGATACTGTGGAAAGAGTGATTTATTTGAAGGTATGGATTCAATTCCTTGGTAATGTCACTTACTACTTATGAGGCAGTTAGGTAGAATGGTGGATAGAGCGATGAACATGGATTCAGGAAAACCTGAGCTCAAATCCTGCCTCAGATACTTACCAGCTATGTGACCCTAGGAAAATCACTTAATCTGTCTGCCTCAGTTTCCTCAACTGTAAAATGGGATAATAATAGCACCTACCCTTCCCCCACCCCCACCATGTTGTTGTGAAGATCAAATGAGATAATATTTGTAATGAATCTAGCATAGTCATCTAGTACATAGTAGTTGCTATCTAAATGCTTATTATTATTATTATTATTAGTGTCATCTCGGGCAAGTCACTTAATTTCTTTGGGTCTTAATTTCCTCAACTGTAAAATGTGGGGGCAAGACTTCATTCAAATTTCTTTCCAGCTCTAAATATATGATCCTTTGACCAGAAAGAATCTCCAGATTCCTATTCTTCCCACAATACCATATTGTTTTCAGTTAGAAAACATTATAGGGATATGAGTTTCTTTTGATATTCACAACTCAATTGATCACTTGTTTCAGCAGGATTCAAATAGTGTAGAGATTATAGAATATTTAGGGATTATAGAATATTCTAGAAAAGAAAAGTTCAATAGAAATAAACTATTTTAGGTGACCTTCCATAAATTGTGATCATGACACTCTATCCCATATCTGGAAAAGAACAATTTGTATAAACTAGAGCATGTCCCATACACACAATTGTACAGAAATGACTTTATTGCATCAAAATTTTATGGCTTTTTCATTATCTGAAATTCATGAAATTGCTATTGTTATTACTAGAGAGCCAGAGAAACAATAAAAATAATTAGATTTGTCCCTGGTTTTCATCACTAGTCAAAAGCTTGTTCTGGAAACTAATCTATAACTCACCCTATCCTAGAGCTAGGATAGGTAGCTAGGTTGCACAGTGGTTAGAGCACTGGACTTGGAGTCAGGAAGATTCATCTTTCTGAGTTCAAATCTGGCCTCAGTGTGTGTGACCCTGGGCAAGCCACTTTGCCTCAGTTTCTTCATTTGTAAAGTGAGCTGGAAAAGGAAATGACAAACCACTCCAGTATCTTTACAAAAAAAAAAAAAAAACCAACCCAAAATGGCCTCATGAAGAGTCAGACACAACTCAACAACAACAAAAACAACGACCCTAGAGATGGAGCGAATTATAGAAAGGCAGTGTGGTATAGTGGATAGAGGGCTGACTTTAAGGTCAGGAAGACCTAAGTGCAAGTCCTTCCTCTGACACATATTCACATGACCTTAGGCAAATCACTTAACCTCTCAGTGTTCTAGGCAACTCTCTAAGGCCACAAGTTGTAGCAAAGGTGAAAACTACATTGGCATAAGGAGCTTCCCCATGTGGGAAATCCCTGTATTAATGGAATTATAGGTTTTGTCCCTATTCCTATCCTAGAGATGGTCTCTTCTGATCCCAGAGCAGCCAATTAAGGGAAGAAGGTAAGAGAATATGACTTTTTTTGGAGAATGGAGAAGAAAACTGGTCAGAATTTGTGATAAATCTGAATTACAGGATATTTGAAAAGAAATGTGAGCCTATTACTCTCAGGGTTCAAATAGTAACACAAACTAATAACTAACAAAAGGTAGGCACGTAAAGAAGCAGCCAATACTGTAGTACTTTAATGACTAGCTAGGAATCATTTTTATAATTGGCTATTCTTTTCATGAAAACGGATGTTGTGAGGTTTGAAAGGGCTTGAGCGTACCCATTACTCCTATAACCTTCTTTATACTATTAATTTTCTTAGTAAACTTTTCCCCCATACTCATTGTAACCATAAACTTTAGTTCAGAGCAAAATGATCATAAATTTCCAATTGCAGTCTGAATCAAAGTAATTCATTATAGTGAGGAAAAGAAAGAATGGTTTATACTATTTCAGATTGGCTGGGAGTAATGAAGGGAAGGAAAGAAGGAAAAATAAGAAGAAAGGAAAGCAGGCTAAGGTGGAAGAAAGGGAAGAGAAGGAAGAGAGAAAGGGAAATAAAGAAGGAAAGGTAAACGGGAAGGAAAGAAGGGTAAAGAGAAAGGAAGAAAGGAAAAGAAGGAAGTAAAGGAAGTGGGGGAGTAGAAGGAAGGAAAGAAAGAAGCATTTATTAAGCATCTACTATGTTCCATGCATTGTGCTAAGTGTTTTACAAATATTATCTCTTTTGATGCTCATAACAATCTTGGGAGGTAGGCACTATTATTATCCTCATTTTATAGTGGAGGAAATTGAGGCAAAGAGAGGTTAAGTGACTTCCTTACAGTAACACAACTAGTAAGTGTTTGAGGTCAAATTTGAACTCAGATCTTCCTGACTCCAGGTACAGTACTCTATCCACTGTGCCACCTAGCTGAATAGATGCATGCTGGACAATAGACTTCTTTCAGTCATGCCCAATTCTATACTATCATGCTCTACTTTCCTTTGCAAAGTTAGTCAAAATGGCCATTGTGCCTTTTATTCCCTTACACTTTCAAATAAATTGCCTTCTCCCATAAGCAGGCAGTAGAATGAAAGTGGTAGGGTACAAGGGAAGGAACACAGGTCTAGTAGTTGGCAGACCTAGATTCTGCTTCTAATTCCGCTGTCAATCAGCTATGTGTGTTCGGACAATTTACTTCTCTCTGAGCCTCAGTCCATTCATCCATAAAATGGCAGAGGACAGGAGGGTTAGACTGGAACAGAGATTCTTAGCTTGAGGCCAAAAGACCTTCCAAAGGGTCCTTGGATAGATTTTAGACAGTCTGTTAACTCTAATGAGAGGGAAAAATACATTTTTATTTCAATATAATAGATTTCCTTTGTAAATCTATGTGCTTTATTTTTTATGCATTGAAAAACATTCTCAGATAGAAGTCACCAGACTGCCCAAAGAGGACTGAAATACAAAAAAATCTAAGAACCTCTTTACTACACTATCCCTAAAACCTGATCCAACCCTAAAATTTTGCAGCACTGTGAATAATCTCTCCCTTCAATAAATTGTCAGAGTGAAATATTACATTTTCTGAATCTTGACTAGCACCTGCTAATAGGTTTTTTGGTTTGTTTTTTTTTTAAATTAGTTTCAAGTCAACTTGGTCAAAGAATTAATCACCTAGTAGCCAACTTTCTGGTGAGAAGAGCTCATCAAAAGATTAATGTGTTACTATATTTGCTGTTCAGTTGTTTCAGTCATGTTCAACTCTTTGTGACCCCATTTGGGGTTTTCTTGGCAAAGATACTGCTCACTGTACTAACAAAGAAACTGAGGTAAACAGGGTTAAGTGACTTGCCCAGGATCACACAGCTAGCAAGTGTCTGAGGCTGGCTTTGAATTCAGGTCTTCTTAACTCCAGGCCAGATACTCTATCCACTGTGCCATTTAGTAGCCCAAGGTATAGTTCTACACTTGCCAGCAAATCTAAATTGAACAACTATTTTATTTACTGTTAAGCCTCTTAGCTCTATCCTTGTGTGAACTAAGTGACATTGCTCTCCTTTAGCCAGCCCACCCCGTGGTAATGCTACCTACGAATACAAAATAGAAGTTTCTGAAGAATAAACCCAGCCGCCACTTTTATGTGGTAGTGCTTCTAAACCTGCGTAAGCATGTGATGGCTGAGCCCTCAATGAAGCAGAAGAAAAACGTGATCGAGGGCAGCAAATGGTGCCCCGGAACATGACTATTTTTGTTTTTGAAGAAGAGGCCGTGCATAGGCTGTTATTCATCACCGGGACAACAACCTCCCATTGCATCATGGTCCTTGGGAAGATGCTGCAAAAGTATCCCGTCCCCTGAAGGACAGTTTCTTGGGGAAGTGTCATTCTTTGTTGACCTAGTCCTTAAATTCAAACTCCCTGGCCAGGGACTAGAGAGACTAGAGAGAGTATCATCTTGGAGCGTGTAGCAGTGCAGAAGAAGCCGAAAGGCTATGGGGTGAGTTCTCTACTTATCCACCCTTCAGTGATGACAGTGCTATGACAGGGCCGCTAGGCATAGCAATACTTAGATCTGCTGGGCTGGTGTTCCTAGAGCAGAGCGGCTTGAGGGGCTAGGCCCATTGCTAGGATTCAGCTCCTGTAGGTACTTTTGTGTTTTTCTCAAATGCTGGGCTGAAGAAAAGTTGCTTCCAGATGAGAAAAGGAAAATGGCTGAATTAAGTCATTGTCCCAGCATCCATATTGGTTCATGAGTAGAGAGTGCATCTCCCCTGTTGTTGAGGAAGGGTACTTGGAGTTCAGAGATCTGAGTTCAAGTCAGAGGCATTAGCAGAGAACTGTATGACACTGTATTTGTATGGGATGTCTGGAGTTTTCTAGTCCAAAGTAGAATCATAGGATCATAGATTCAAATTAGGGAGGGGTCTTAGGGGCCACTTGGTCCCAACCATTTTGTTTAGGAGGCAGTGTGCTTAGAAGCTTTGGAGTAAAAAACCTGGGTTCTAATTCTGAATCTGACACAACTACTTCCCGGGCCTCAATTTCCTCATCTATAAGATGAGAGAGTTGGACTAGATGACCTTTGAGGTACCTTTCGATTCCTAAAGCTATGGTCCTATAGATGAGGATGACTTTTAACATCCCCCAGGTCATACAGGAGGTAAGTGGTGGAGCAGGAATTTGAATCCAGGTATTCTGATTCCAAATAGAATATATTTTTTCCCACTGTATCACCTCAAAAAGTTATTGTAAGAAACGTAATTAGAAACCTTAAAGCACTATAGAAATAGGAATTATTTATTGTTGTTATGAGAAGTAGCATGGGGTAGTGGATAGAATATTGTCCTTGGTCTCACGTAGAGCTGGTTTTAAGGTCTGCCATTGACATGGATAGGTTGGGTGACCCTGAACAAGTCATTTAACCTCTTAATACTGAAAATAACTTCCTAAGAGCATAGATGTCAGACAAGTTGCCAATCTGTATCAGGGGAGAGAGTTTCCATGTAGTGTGTTGCCTATGTCAATGAAATAATAGATACTGACCAAATATATATATCTATATAAATATATGTCCATATGTATGTATGTATGTATGTATGTATATGTATGTTTATATGTATATATGTATGTATTATATATGCATGTACATGTATATGGACATATATTTATATAATTTTGATCTAAGTTAATCTGGGACTGTGAGGTTGAAACTCAAGCAAAAGTTTAGCTCTAATCTACCAGCTTGCTCTGAAAAGACAGGGCTGTCTTGAAGCACATTTGAATGTTCAGTGTTCCAGGAACCATACCCTATGGCATATACCAGAAAAGAATGAGCTGTCTAAGTTATGATACTATTGAAATCTTCATTTGAATTAGAATAACCCTGTATATATCTGGTAGGCAAGCAAGTTATATGAAAATTTAAGCTACCTCTAATTGTAGCACTTCATAAATGAAAATTGTATGATCACAGATTCATAGAATCCAAGGGGTAGAAGGGCCATCTAGTTCAACTATACAGAACAATACCCTCTATAATATATACCACAAGTAATTTTTTGGAAGAGCAGCTTCCTAAAATATGGTTCCTGGAACTGAAAATTTAAAGTTTAGTCTGAACAGAGCATAGTATAGTAAGACTGTGACTTCTCTATTCCAGATGCCTTGCCCCTCTGAATGCAACCTGAAGTCATATTTGTTTTCTTGTCACCCTAGAGAGGAAGCATGAGGTAGGACATAAGAGTACTGAACCTGGAGTCAGCTAGACTTGGATTTGGATCTCACCTCAGCCACTTTATTAAATGAGGGGCCCTGGGCAAGTCACAGCCTCCCTGGACCTCATCTAGAAAATGGGAATAATACAAACATCTACTTCATAGCATTGTTGTGAGGCTCAAAAGACATCATGCACATATAGTACTTGGCAAACTGTAATGTACTTTGCAACTCTCAGAGTAAATATTATCTATTATTCTACTTTATTGTTGACTCATATAGAGCTTGCTGTCCACTAAAACCTTAAGATCTTTTTCAGGTAAGTTATTATCTTCCCATGTTTCCTTCACCTTGTATTTGTGAAGCCTAAATTTTTTGTAACCGAATAATAAGAATTTTCATGTTTCCATATTGAATATCATTCCATTTGGCCATGTGGCATAGCTTGGTAAGATCTCTTTCAGTCTTGACTCTGCCAAGAGATACATTCACTTTCTCTCTTAGTTTTTTGCTGTCTGAAAATTTGATGAATATACCATATATGCCTTTATTCAAGTCATGGATAAATATGTTAAACAACACAGATTCTTGGTGCCTCCTCCACTACAGACTACCTTCCAGGTAGCCATGAAAACACTCTTTGGATTCAACCATGCAATGAATTCTAAATTCACCTAATTGTATATTGCATAGTCCACATCTCTTCATTTTTTCCCAAAATAACAGTTTGAGAGATTTTATCAAACACTTGGCTTGAATCTAGATAAACTAGATATATAGCATTATTATGTCTGACTAGTCTAGGACCTATCCAGAAAACCAATGAAATTACCCTGGTGTTATCTGCTTGTGGTGAAGCTATGTTGGTTCTTTGTGATCACATTATTCTAAATGTTCACTTATCAACTCTTTAATAATGTGTTCTAGAATTTTGCCATGAATCAAAGTCAAGCTCACTAATTTATAGATTGCAGATTCCATTCTCTCTCTCTCTCTCTCTCTCTCTCTTTAAATCAGAACATCGTTTTTATCTCTCCAATTCTCCATGACTTTTCAAAGACCACTGGCAGTGACTCAGTAATCTCACCTGCCAGTTCCCTCAGTACCATGGAGTGTAATTGGTCTGGAACTTACTTGTACTCATCAAAGTCAGATCTGCTTTAATCTTCTATCCACCTGCTCATCTTAGGTATCAATTCCCAATTAGCAATTTTGTTGTTGTTGTGACCTTTTAAGTCTTTTTGGTAGACAAAACAGAAGCAAAATAAGAGTTCAGTCCTATTATCTATTATTACTCCATCTTTATCACCTTTTTTCATTGTTCCATCCAACCTGAGCAGTGGTTCTTATCTCTCCTTTGATTCTTCCTTTTTCTACAATGTAACTTGCCTACCGCTCCTGCCTTTTTGTTATTTTTTCTCCCCTTTCCTTGCCAGGCTCAGTTTATTCTGAGCTTTAGCATTCGTGATGCCTACCATGCTTTTTTATTCATCCTCTGTTACCTGTTCTTACTTCTATCTTCTGTTCATATCTTTTAAAAATCTAATTTGGTTGTCTCCACAGACAATTCCACTTTTTTCCTCACTGGAATTGTTTCTTTGTGTCTTCAGATTTCATTATTGAAATATTTCTTCTTGGTTGATTTCCTCTATAGAATTATAGTACATGGAATCCTGGGGTCCTACCTAACCCTTTTTTGAACTCTTTTAAATGTGAACCCCCCCCCAAAAAACCCAAAAGCTAGAGTATATTATGAAATGAGAAATAATCTTTACCAAAATTGGTACAATCTGATAAGCACAAAAAATAAGAGTCAATGTACTGTCGCATTATTATTCTCTCTATATCACAGTGTCACATGATAATAATAACTCATATTTCTACAGTGCCTTAAGGTTTGCAAAACCCTTTCCTCATCTCAGTCTGGTGAGGTACATAGTAAAAGTATTATCCCCATTTTACAAATGAGGAAACAAAGACCCGGAGTACTAGAATGTTGTATGTTTTATGTAGCTGGTTATGGTCTGAGCTAACACTAGAACTCAGGTCTTTTGACTCCAGGGTTTTTTCAGCGATCTCAACTATACCTCATTTTGTAAATAATATGTAGTTTCCTATTTACACATACCACTTGATACCTCACTTTTGTATTTCCACCAGTAAAATACAGTAGCAGTTCAAGGAAACTGGACAATGGTTGTGAAATGGCAATCCACGAAGGCATTTGTATTTGAATGTAATATTCCTTGGGGCCTAAGTCAGATCTTTAAATATGATAAATGAAGTTTAATATTTCGGGTACTGGAACACTCATGTAACGCGAACCAGTAATAACAAAGAAGCATGAAAGGGTGGGAGTGGGGTAGAAGGAAGATGACAGATTTATAGCGTATAGTACTCCAGAATGGTCAGCATATTCGTTAACTCACTGGTTGGTCACAATTTCTGTAGGAGATCTTTTATAGAAAATATGTCTAAGTATAAATGTTCCTTCAAAGTATTTACTCTGGGATTGACTGAAACAGAAATATTAGGGAGAGATTTTTAAAAGCTAGATAAAGCAGGCCCTTTTAAAACGATTGGCAATGATTATCCTTAGTAGAGGTTATAGTCAGGTGAAAAAAATTAAATCTATCAAGGCACCCACAAAAATGCATATATTTGGGGAGCTTCAATGTGTAGCAGGTGGCAAGAAGCTCTCATTTGCTTCTGAGAATGGATAGGTGGTTCATGTAACAGATTTCACCAACTTACATTTTTCGTTTTACGTGTCAGTTGATGCATTTCCTCACTAATGGATCATGACTGAGAATACAACTTGGAAAAATAAAGAACTTTCTTCTCAGTCTTATTTTCAGGGTCTTATTCTAGTCCACTGAAAGTCAGTGACTATGCAGAGAAACTTACTACAGAATTCACCATCTGCTTTATAACAAAAATGACACATAACTACTGTGGCATCTTTCAAAAGGATGTTGGATGATTAAATGTTGCTCCCTAGCTCAGGAAATTTCCTTCGATGAACATATTAAGGTCTGTCCCTTTTAACAGAAATTTAAATAGGTGGCAATGGTATTTCAAAAGAGATACTTGCCAGCTCTTCCCATGGCTGGAGAATCACAAAGAGTAGACTTTTCCATTTTGGAAAAAACCAGACTAAGTTTAAAGCAAAATGGATTTTGTTGTTGTTATTATTCAGTGGTGTCTCCTCAGTGTTTCTGTATCCTAAGTGGCCCATGTCATAACATTTTCTGTTCACATGCTTTCTTTCAATGTAAGAATAAACAGATTCAGAAATTCTTCATGAAAGGTCTTCCAGGGGAGACTGAGGGAACACACATACCAGTCAGCTGGTAGCTCAGAGATATTAGGACTGTGTGACTTCCCCTATAAGGCAAATGAAGAATAACTGGCCACCCAACAGGGAAAAATAAGAGGCCTAAGTATATCAAATGTAGGATCTTATTTTAATTCTCAAATTCTAGTTAATCTCAATTTGGAAAATTCTGTTTTTTTCATGGAAATATAATTCTTTTCTAAAGCCCAATGGCCTCTCAAGAATTTTGTCCCAAGAGCTAAAATCCTACAATTTGCTTTCATTATCTCAGAAGTCACCTATAGTCAATTTCAAATAGAGTCTAGAGTTTCCTTTTACAGCTTAACTGCTTCTAGTCAGAAATAAGTGGAAACATTGGACCCCACAATGAGTTGTTTGGACAACAACCAGTTAATGGACAGTCGTTTGATTGTAATTTGGCTGCTTTGATGATGAAAAACCTTGAGTTTATCCCATATGAAGCTCAACTGAAGGACCTGGAGATGTTTATATTATAGAAGAAAAGACTTAGGGATGACATGATAACTGTCTTTAAGTAGGTAAAGAGCTATCATATAGGGTGGCTAGGATGGCACAAGGGTAGATCATAGAACCTGGAGTTAGAAAGACCTAAATTCAAATGAAAAGGCCTGTCCTAGAAAGGGCTATATTCCCCCACTCCCACCCACTGGAGGTCTTAAAAGAAAAAGGTCTTAAAGGGAAAAGCATGGAAAGAGCTTAAAGGAAAAAAACCTCTTGATAGTGTGACATAGACAGGATTCTTGATCAGATACAAATTGAATTAAATGGCTTCTGAGGTTGTTTCCTACTCTGTAACTCTGTAAAATAACCTGGTTGGCAGAATCCAACTTATTTTTGTTTGTGTGTAGGCCACGCCATAATTAAAGTGACCCCAAGGGGAAAAAAAAACCTTTAAGAGGAATGCTTGGTTTTCCCCCATTTGATTTTATCTTCATTGATTTGTTATTTCTCCTTTTGAAATCTGGTCCAGATTCTGCGACTCTCTCCATGGGGCAAATGAAAAGGAAGGCATTCAGTCTGCCATCTAGCTGTTCTCAACTAGTTGGATGTTTGACATTCTCTAGGCAAAACATTGGATCCATTGACAGAATTTTTTCCTTTTCTAGCTCTTTTGCTGTCATGAAGACACAGCTTAGCTCCTTTAGGTATATGTTTCTTTATTTATAGGCATTAGTATAACTTGAATATAACAAACCATACCCGTTTTTCCCCACAGTCAACAAATTAGAACCTACATACTCACAGGGGGAATGTAGCAGGACAAAACGAGTTCTCCCATAAGATCCATTCATCATTAGGTCTAGTGAGTCAGCTAATAAGAATTTATTAAACACTTTATATTCCAGGCACTGTGTTAAGCGCTGGGGATACAAAAAAAGGCAAAAACATGGACCTTGACCTTGAGGAGCTCACATGTAATAACTAGGTATATAGAAGACAAATAAAATGTAAATGGAAGACAGTCTCAGAGGGAAGGCACTTGGAGGACTAGGGGCTGCTAGGAAGGTACCACAGAAGGTAGGATTTGAACTGAGTCACTGAAAGTGTTGTGGGAGGAAAAAATTAGGTGAGAAATGTAGGCACCCAAATTGAACAGTAAGCATAACTAAGTATTCATTACATACTATAATAGGTACTACTTAAATGACATTAATTAATTTACAAATGTTTAAGGATTATCTTCATATGTGAAAAAAAAATCAACTCAGCCTTTGTCGTAGCTCATGTACCACTGCCGTTCATTTTTCACACTTTATTTATATCATTCAAGAGCTCTGATCACAGTATATACCTTTGAAAGACCATTCATGACGGAAATGTATGTCTATTAGATCAAACTTGGGCCCAGAGAGACAGCAGCAGCCTAGCTGTTGATTCACTAAGATCATATTTTATATACTTGCTCTTTAAAAATTTCTTCCTTTAGAGAATGAAGATTTGGTTCTTGGGCCGGGGTGGGGGGGTCATCAGTAACTTTGGGAAACAATTTCAGTGTTATATCCAAAAGGAAAACAACATTACCAAGGGTTAATGAAGGAGTGCTGCAGATGCAAAATCAGGTATAGAAATCTGGTAATGAATGAAGGAGGAAAATAGAAAGGCAGCTAGAGAAACCAGCAGGATCACAGGAAGGTTTCTCAGAATAGGGAAGATTTATACATGTTTATAGGCAGAAGGGAAGGATTCCAGAAAAGAGAGATTTACAGATTTAAACCATGTTATTTTCATAGAAGCTTTAAAAAAGGGATAGGGAGCTGACTTGTGATTTCATCGGTATAGGGCACTCTTAGGTGACTAAGCTCCCTGTACCAGTATGGGTGGGTACCCTACCTTTTCTTCTACTTAAGAGTTTTAGAGAGTTCCCTAGAAAACTTTGAGGTTAAGTCATTGCCTAGGGTCACACAGCTAGTATGCGTCTGAGAGAAATGATTACTTTTCTCTTATATTAATAATCAATTGTTGAATTAGGACCAGGATTTTTTTCAGAAACCTGTAGGCTGTTCAGTTTCTGAAGGACATTGTTGAAGTATGAGATTGCCCAAATCCCTGGGGTACATGCTTTTCAATCTTAGGTGGGAGACCCCACCCAACTAGCGAACCTTATAAAGAATTTAATTTAAGATGAATTCCAGCCCACTGCATTCCACTCAGCCAGGTCTGAGTAGAGGTGGGCCCCCTTTTGTCTAAATTGCCCTAAGTTGGGGTGGCCTGGATAAGAGATAAGTCTTTTTGTCCAAGACTAAATGGTCAGAGTCACATCCCCTAGCCCCTCATTAGAATAAGTCCACCTCTCATTCATTCTTCTCATTAATTGTTAACCAATAAAAGTTGATTGCCACCCTCAGCAACTCTCACTCTTCTAAAGGCATATAAGCATAGAGTGGGCTCCATGAGGGGTCTTTGGCATTCTAGAGTGTCACTGATCCCTTTTATTAATTATCTGCTAGCAATAATTAATAAAATGATTAACTACAAACTATGTCTCTTGAATATTTTATATGTCGCATGTCTGAGGTAGGTCTTAAATCAAGGTCTTCTGTGTCTTAAAAGTCAGCTCTCTAGTCACTACACCATCTTGCCTCTTAGAAACTTGAAATAGATGTGATGATTCAAATTCAATAAATCTCTAAATCCTTTAAAATTCAATCTCTATCTTTATCTCTCTCTAATTCTCCTGTTAGTTTTGCTTAATGCTGAAATTGATACTTTCCTATTGAATAAAAAGTTATTCACAATACTGAAACCTGAGCCAATATGGAAAATCCAGAGGTTCATCCATCTATTCTGCAAGTCCCAGAATTCCCAGTAGAATAGAAAGAATCTTGGTGTGGATGGGGAGGGACTCTAACAAGGCTGGGGGGGCCTCAGTTCTTTTTCAGAATCACTATCTACCATCACGGTCTGAATGGAATTCTATGGTCCTTGCTCTCCAACTCTGCCTGATTATGTGAAGTAGTCTGGGAGCTTAGATGCAGAGTTAACTAATTTACTGACCTGAAGGAATTACTTTGGGAATAATTATGGTGGTGGTCAGACAAGTAGATCAGAAAGCTCATGAACATTATTCTGGCCCAGTTTTTTAATCACAAGCAAACATCAGGTCTTTTGCTTCAATTCTAAAGGGCTAAATTGAAATGATGCATTTTCATTTGTGACTGACAATGAAAAAACACCCAACAACCCTTTCAGTGGCTCTTATGCTAAATGGCTTGGGGTTGCTAGGTATTTCCTGGAGAGCTGATGTTACCCTGCTATGTTCTCCCTTTGAGATAAAATTACTGTTGGATCCTACTCTGTGTAAGTCATTTCATAACTAGATGCTGTCTTATCAAAAGTGCTTTTGGGAAATATGAGTGACAGTGATGTTGTTAGGGAAGGTATCCATCAGGGACGCTCATGCACAGTGACAGACTATTCAGAGACATGATGAACTTTGAGAGATGCTGAAGGGTCCTCTATGTCCCATCCCACCCGTGACACTAGATTCTCTGCCTATTCAGAGAAGAGACTTTAGTGTCAGTATGGTGGGATATCATTTCCCTTTAAAAAAAAAAAACAAATAAATCATATGATTGTGGCCATTAGAACTCAGACCACACAAAAGTCAGTAAATCAGGGGAATTCAAATGCCCGCTCATCAGCTGTACCCAGATCCCCCAACAGGTCCAGAGAGAGAAGCAAAGACTTATCTCTTCAGGAAGGTATGTGTTCAAACAGCAAGAGATCAACTACAAGAGAGATGTGTTAGGCATAACAGTGAATCCCATCACTAGGAGAGGGTGATATAGTGGAAAGAACATTGGATTTGGAGGTCAAGGAACTGGGTTCAAAACTTGTCTCTGGTACTCACTATCTGTGTTATTTTGAACAAGGCACTTAAACTCTCTGGGCCTCAGTTTCCTAATCTGTCAAATTAAGGGGTAGTGGTAGATCTTTAAAGTCCATTATAACTCTAATTCCTTTGATCTTAAACAACATCTAAGAATAGCTTAGGCTAAATCAGAGTTGGGGAGGTGGAGAACATACACAAGATTGTAGGCTCAAAGACGAATGGCACTGAATTCAGAAACCTTTGTAAATATACTCTGAGGAGATTGCTGGCACCTGCTTCTTCACTCTGGACCCACAGATCCTCCACTGCATCCACACCTCTCCTGTTCCGTTTGATGAGCAGCAACTACGGCAATGAATGTGGTTGTGGATATGCTGTAAATGGCAAAAGATCTCTCCTACTGGCTCTAACCACATGCCTTAAAATTTCCATATTGCTTCCTCCTTTGTGTTAAGGTACTGAAGGCCAGCTGTGAAAACACACATATCATGTGGGAAGGTTGAGATATTAACTGTTACTCACATCCAACGTGAATTAGTTTATCAAATAAAGTCCATCATCCTAGTGGAATTTCATAAGAGTGGAACATAGGACAAGTTGGTTTTGATGTGGGAGAGGTGAGTGGAAATGTCCAGTGTGTGAGGTATTGATCTTTCTGGAAAGCACAGTGGGGACCCCTGAGCATCTCAGGGCATAGCATGAGTATGCCAGGTACTCGGTAAATGGTGTCAAAAACTGGAAAGGATTTCTGCAGGGGAGGGAGGATGCCAAAAGTTCTGAACATACCTCACAATTTTCCAAGGGGCAGTACTGGTCTAGCTCCTTGTTATTCATTCTGTATAATTTTCTATCACTTCCTTTAAAAAAAAACCAATTATGATTGTGGTAATCAGGACATAAGAAGGAAGGAAGGAAGGAAGAAAAAAAGGAAGGAAGGAAATATGCAATCTATTAAGCATTGACTGTGTGCCAGGCATTACACTAAGGGTTTTACAAATATTATCTCATTCAATCCTCACAACAGTCCAGTGAGGTAGGTGCTGTTATTATTCCCATTTTTCAGTCAAGGAAACTGAGGGCAGACAGAGGTTAAGTGACCTGAGTAGGGATAGACAGGTAGTGTCTGAGGGCAGTGAGCCATAAGGGACAGTAGACAGACAGAGTGGATGACAATCTTGTGAAGCATTTAATTTATTTTTTATTTTAATTTAAAGAAAAAAATACAAGGATGAACTAGGTTACCAGGGAATAAAGCCATAGTTTCCAAGGGAAAAGGAGAATTGATTTTCAAAGCCTAGAGCTCCCTTCTAGATGTCAGAAAGAACACTGGATTTGGAGCCAGAGGGACCACATTTGAATTCCAACTCAGTTACTTTCTGCCTATGTGAGTTTGGGCAAACCATGAAATCTTATGAAGCCTCTTTAGCTATTTTCTCTCTAAAATAAAGGTGGGTGGCTTCCATAATGTCTAAGGTCCCTTCTGGCTCTCATAGGTCTCATGATCCTGCGGGATTTTGGAGAGAAGCGACAACATCAAGATCACTACCACCCACCTTTGACATAGTTTCAGTTTGATACAATTCAACAAACACATTTTAAGCAACCACCTAGGCAGTACTGGGATGAGAGTGGAATTCAATATCTTCCTTGCCCTCATGAAACCTCTCATCTAGTAGGGGGCAAGGTGGGAAATAATGCACAAATAATTTGATACAAGGCAGAACAGAAGAGATGCAAACTAATTGCTGTGTGAAGTCCAAAGTTATCTATCTTGACAAGGAAGAGCAGAATGCAATAAAACAAATATTCTGGAGAACAATTGTCATCTTATTTATAGGAGTTTCCCATTTATTCCCTTCGTATTTTTCTCTCCCACCAGATCCTTAACCTACTGCCTGGAATCTCTTTATTCAACATTATTTGCCGTATGCAATTTATTTGGAGTGAGAAGGAAACGTTGACTTTCTTCACATTTTAATCATGCTTAATATTTTACGACTTGTTTTGGATCAAAAAATCATTGATGGAAAAAAATAAAACTTTTCACTCAGTAGGAAATGCCATAAATTAATGAGTATCCGATTTGATTTGATTTTTTTAAAAAACCGAGTAACAGCAGATCAGGAGTTCACAAACATTATTCTGATCCAATTTGTGGATCAAATGCAAATAGAAGCTCCTTTGCTACATTTCTAATGGATTACAATTGAAATGTTACATTTTCATTTTTAACTGACAATGAAAAAACACCCAGCAATATTCTGAGGCCAAAAATTATTGCTGGAACCTATAAGTAAGTCATTTCATAACAGCTTTGTTCCTGGGATTCTGTCTTATCAAAAATACCCAGGATTCTATTGAAGTGAACTACTTTAATGAAAAAGAAGATTTGATGAGCAGGCACAGCTCCAAGCTATGCTGCTCTCCCCATTCCTCCACTGTTTCCATCAAGGGAAATAGCCAGGAGTATCAAGGTGGCCACAGATTACAATAATAGTCAAATAAAGTCACATTGATCTGGTGGCATGTTGGCTCTGTAGCCAAAAAGGACACAATTTGTTGCTGTTTTGTGAAAACACAAAAGCACATATCCTTTCATTTAATAGTCCCAACATGAGCCATTAAAAATATAAGTGTAACACTGGACAGGCACATGATGAAGACTTGCTAAATGTAAAAAGCACTGGGTATGATCCTGCTCGTACTTTGAACAAAGACCTGCTTCTTTAGCAAAGCACGGTTGTAGGAGCCTACAGCAAGTAGAAAGAGAATCTATTCTCATGATTGAAGGAGAGGTTGAACATATGTTTGTAAAATCCATGATACAAGAGGGAATATTATAAGTATAAGGGGAAAGATCTGGGAAAACTGAGAAATTTGAGGAGGAGCAGATAGCTTTCAAATAGGAAGGGGGTGTGTTTTGTGTGTCAGAGGGGCTTCTGGAAGTGGTGATACATGAATTAACCCTTGGGGACCAGAGACTTCAGAAGAGGGAGATGAGGGGCAAGGGAGGGGAGGGATACACTCCAGGCATAGGTGACTTTTAAGAGCAAAGACATGGAAAGAGGGAAAAGCCAAAATCTAAAAGAACTAGACATAAAAGATCTGAGTCTTTCACCTTAGGATTCTCAGATTCCAAAATCATCCTATCTTTCCCAAAGTCATAACACGTCATGGAAGTATTATAGGCCATATGTAAAGGGGAAGATGTCCCTAGCTGACAGCCACCAATTTACCAGTTGCAATAGCTGCCAGTATAGGGAGTATGACTAGAAGGTAGGGAGGCAAATTTTCTACCAATGATTTCAGAATCATCTAAATCAATGTTGTCTCCTACAAAGTAGGAGCAGCCAGGTAGTGTAGTGGATAAAGCGCTGGGCCTGGAGTCAGAAAAACTCATCTTTGTGAGTTCAAATCCGGCCTCAGACACTTATTAGCTGTGTGACCCTGGGCAAGTCACTTAACCCTGTTTGCTCCACCTTCCTCATCTATAAAATGAGCTGGAGAAGAAAATGGGAAACTACTCCAATATCTTTGCCAAGAAAACCCCAAATGGGGTCATGAAGAGTTGGACACAACTGAAAAATAACTGAACAAGAACACAAAGTAATTACCTTGGAAATTTGTACCGTTGTTCCAATGATACTACCATTGCTCAAAAGCTTTGGAGGATGACACTTTGGGAATTACCTTTGGAGCCTGGAGCACATTCTTTCTATTATTTTTACTGACTTTGGTATCCTCATTCTTTGAGGGAGGGTTCGATTTTTGGAAACAGTCAAAAGCCATTTGAAGTCAAAGGTGACAAAGAAGGTGGGTGACTAAGTTGGGGGATACCATTTTTGGTTGAAAGCAAAGGTATGATTGAAGTAATAAGACCACCATTCTTGAAAATAGCAGATTTCTAAAGATTTCTAGAAATGATGGTATCCATGGAGTCATCAATAAATAAGTGCATACTTCCTGTGGGAGGGCAGTTATGTTTTGAAGGGGACAACACATTTCCTACTGGGAATCTGAGTGTACAGACTCACAAGTGTGAGAAAGCTGTGGAAAGATGAGGTACTGTCTTACTCTGAGGGAAAACAACAGGCTTTTGGCATCCTGCCTTGACACATTTATAATAGGTTCTCCCCAATTCCTCAGCTATTTATCACAAGCTGTTGAACTGAGAAAATTATCAAACTCAGTTTGGGGGAGTTTTTTCCTCCCTCTGCCATTTTTAATTTCCCTTTTGTTTCTTTCTTTACTGCCCAGATTCTCTAGAAAGCTTTTAAGTCAGAAAAGACATCTCAGCTATGCCACACGACTAAACACCAGGACCTTCTGAGCTGCTGGTTTATTTCTTTCCCAGACCACTTTGGCCACAGGCCTTGGCATCACCCATTAGTGGAAAGATCCTGAGGCCTGGCAAAGCAGTACCTTTTTTTTTTTAATTGACCAAATCAAATTACCAAATATTTATTGGCCAGAGCTATGACTCTGGAGGAAAATGGACTAGAATTCATGCTTATCAACACATAAAGGCAGCAGATGAGGTGTTAAAACTAAAAATTAAGTGTTTCTGTGATTGGTGTTTGCAATGTTCATTCCGGTAATGTTGGTAATTAAACTTTACTTTAATGAACTGCAGGTTAAAGAGTTTTCTGAGCTTGCGTTGAACATAAAAAAAAAGCATTGATCCTCTGAGAAGGGCTGGAAGATTTTTCAGTCAATAAGAGTGTTTCTTGTTTTCAAGGATGTGTTAAGAGGAGGACAACGCTAATTTCAAGCTTGAAGGGTGTTCACGTAAGAATGTACAGGTCAGGATGAACTCAGAAATAGGAACTGGAATTTGTTGATTATGTGCCTGGTTATTCTGAAGCCTTGCTACAACACCAGGCTGTAGGACTGACTATCTTATAAGTGAAACTGGGTTAAAGGAAGTAGAACCTAGCCCTTCAATTTATAACATCTCCTTTGATTTTTTGGGGGGGGAGTGGGGGAGAGGAGAGGGGATTATTAACAAAATTATTTTAAAAATTAAAAAGAAATTAACAAAAGCCTGTTAATAATACTTCCAGTAGCCAAATCCTTTTGGACAGGATATTATTATAGCAGAGATTCTTGACCTTTTTTTGTGTCATAGACCCTTTTGGTATCTGGTGCAGCCTATAGACCCCTTCCCAGAATAATCTTTTTATATGTGTAAAATAAAACACATAAGATTACAAAAGAAACCAACTATATTGAAATAAGATTATCAAAGTATTTTTAAAAAGTGAAATTCATAGACCTCAGATTAAGAGTGCCTGAATTACAGACTCATATTTTACTTCATTCTGTGTTATTGTAATAAACAGAATGTTCAATACCTCTGTTGAGAGGTTATATGGTGTAGTAGATGGAGTGCTGGCCTGAGTTCAAGTCCCAGCTTTGACACATCCTGACTGTGGGATTCTGGGCAAGAACCCCTCTGCTCAGTTCCTCCTCATTAAAACAAGGGGACTGAATTGATGGCTTCTCCAGTCCTTTCCAGATTTAAATCTATTTTCTTACATTCTCTCAGTGCTCTAGATAACTCTCTAAAACTGTTACAGAGGAGGTGCTAGCTTCATCGGGGAATTCTCAGTACCGATGAAATCACAGATCTATTCTTGATATCATGCATGTTTGGTGATAACACTGCTTTAGTTTTTGACTAGCTCCAGAATTTCAACAAATTCTGAGATGAAATAGGTCATAAATTAGGATAAGCACACAGATCCATATGTTCCTAGGCTGTGAACTTTAGTGGTGTCTAGAAGAGATTTTAGAAACATTAGTAAGGATAACTCTACTATTGCTTCCATAATATCTTTCTCATAAAATTTCTATACATAAATATGCATATTTATATATGCACACATATATCTCAGTGCTTGACACTCATACCTGATACTCAGACTCCAAGTGTTACTGTTCTATTAAGATGGACATTCCCTTGTCTCCCAACACATTCTCTTGGATGTATCCCACTAACATAAGTAATTAAAGTATCCCCTCTCCGACCTCAAAAGGAATGAAGTTTATCAGCAGTTTTCCTTCACTTTTTTTTTTTAAACGAACTGGCCTATTTAATTTCCTCATGAGTCATTTGGAACCCTTGAGAAGTTTCCCTTGCAAAAGATTTGCAACCACAATAAGATATTTACTGTATTTATAGGTGACATCAAACCTGCACACCGATGTCACATTTCTCGAATTCCATCAGTAGATCAGACAAGCAGTCTCTGGAAAGAGGACATTACAGCCAGAAAGTTCAGAACAGACTGGCTTTGAGGGCCATTCCCATCCTATTTTCTGTCATGCTCCCTGAGCCTTTGTTGTCTCTGCAATGCTGATAAATCAATCCATCAAAAAATTTCCTCAGTGAAACTCAATCAAGAAAGGTCATGTCAGCGGGAGAGGAACAGATTAAATTAGCATCAAATTAGACATGGAAAGTGAGTTCTGTCAAAATCATCACAGCGCTCAGCACAATTAGAATATGTTAATTATGCATTTCATTAAGGTAGTGCTCTTTGAATGTGAGATGAAATGTCACTGGTGTAGGCATCCGAAAAAAGGAAGATTGCCAGGCACAACTTTCTCTAGACAATGTGTGACACCTTCATTAACATCAAGAATCACAAGTCTGTCTTGACTTTTCCTGTAAAGTATTAAACCATTAACTGTTTGCTGGCTCCCATCATTTGTGCTCATGTCCCTGTCCTCAGAGTGGGTCCCCTTGTGAGTGACTGGCTTTCTCTTTCCTAGCTATGGCCCTAGGGGCTGCTGGGAGTGCCCGGTGGGGACGGAAAAAGGTGGCATTTTAATGAACCTTCCTCGATCTGCGCCGGGATCATGCCACAGCCTAAGGGGTGCAGAGATGCCAAGAAGGCTGCGCTGGGAGAGAAATGAGGGGTGAGAATTACAGAAGGGGGAAGGAGGGGCGGAGGAGGGAGGGCCTTTGCCTTCTTCTTGGGGATGAAAGATATAATCAACTTAATGGGGCACAAATCAGATTTACAAACTTGCATATGACAAACTCTAATTTTGTGAATTATTTTGCGGCATACACTGCACACCGCTGAATCATGGGAATGAGCTGTTTTCAAAGTGTGAAGTGGTCCCTCAGAAAGTTCATGGTGGGGTGGAGGAGGCGTGTAACTTCATAAAATGCTAATTAGATGCTCTGGGTAGGATGTGTTGGGATTTACACAATCTCTTCCATCGGATTTCTTGGTTCATTATTTTCAGAGGCTACCAGATGTCTCAGGAGACTAGTAGCGAGCCACAGAGCTCCTCCTTGAATCTAGCAACCCCACCTTAGTAGTGGTCAAGGATATCTTATTTCTTATGGGCTTCCCAGCAGCCAGAGAATACCTAATGAGGTTCTACTGATCCCTTAGGAAGACAATTCCTTTTCCCAGAAAAAAAAATCCAGCTACAGGTCCAATTTCAGTAATGTAATTAAGTTACCCCTCCCCTAAACCCTGGAAATAAATGATTTTCTTTAAAATGGCTGATGGCTAATCATCTTCATATATGAATGGCCAAGTCCTAAGCCATTCATATAATCTCAGAGTTGGAAAGGATGCCACAGAATCTCTATTCCAACCCATCCTTGAGTAAGAACCTCCTGTCTAAATTCCGTGAGTGTCATCCAACTCACAGTATAAGATCTCTCATGATGGAAAGGGAATTCACTGCCTCCTGAAGCAGCCCTTTCCAGTTGTGCACAGTTCTCATTGTTAGGAAGTTTGTGTTTATGTTGAACAGTGGAATGGGCTGCCACAGGAGGCAGAATTTCCTATCACTGGAGATCTTTAAGTGAAGGCAGGATAACCTCTTGATGGGAGATTCCATGTTCAGGTACAGGTTGGACTAAGCCTATCAACCCTGAAATTCTGCTTCTGCAATTGTGAATTAAAATCCAACTCCCGATAGCTTCTGCCCATTGGTTTCAATTATGCCCTTTGGGGTCAAAAGAACAAGTGTACCTCCTCTTCCCCATGAACTTCATATGTATGCTATAGTCACCCATCAAAAGAGCAATGAAAGTATTCTTTCTAACCATGGAAACTGGGAGTGGTCAACAAATATGGGACCTTTTATTTGCATAATAATTCTAACCTTTCATTCTTTAGTCATTTGACAAATATTTATTTATGCCTTTATGCACAAGGCATTAGGCTATGTGGTATGAGAAACACACACACACACACACACACACACACACACTCACACAAATCACATAAGGGTTTCTTCCCTTAAGGAAGGCTAGCATGGTCTAGTATGGGAGATAACATATGTATGCATGCGCACACACACACACACAGATACACACACAGAGAAACAGTTATAAAAGAAGGCAAAAAATAAAATTGTGATGAAAGACTCTATGTGTTATGGGACCTGAGATTAAGGAAAGGTAATAAGAACAATTTACTTTTCTGTAGTGTTTTATAGTTCACAAAGCAATCTTCTCACAATTACCCTGTAAAGTAAAACTTTTATTAGTTCTATTTTACAGATTTAAAAATTGAAGATCAGAACTAAGCAGCTTAAATTAATCATTTTTTGCACAGCAAATAAGTGTTAAAGTCAAAACTCAAACCCAGAACCTATTTCAAGTAAAGTACTTTCAATGTGGTGGCAAAGGGTAGGAGGTCGATAAATTGTAGGTTTTTTTGCATTTTTTAAAGAGGTTTACATCTTCTTCATACTAAATGCACTTTTCAAAAAAAAAATTAAGTATAGCCAACTAGGATCCATTTCCTCCAACACATAATCTAAATATTGTATAATGTATTCATTTATTCATGTCATTTTTTTATATACACAAAGATCCATTTCCTTTTTTTCCTCTTCCTATTTTCTCCCTCTTCTCTCTCTTTTATATTATCTCTTCTACCTCTCTTCTTTTCGGCTTCATCTCCAAGTCCCTCTTCAGCTCTTCTCTCCACTGCTCCTATTCACACACACACACACACACACACACACACACACGTCTATTGGTAACCATTGAAGATTGATTAAAGGTATGTGAAAGTCACTTTAGTCATATATTTGTGCCTAAAGAATAGCATAGGGGGGCAACTAGTTGGCGCAGTGGATAGAGCACTGGCCCTGGATTCAGGAGGACCTGAGTTCAAATCCAGCCTCAGACACATAACACTTACTAGTTGTGTGACCCTGGGCAAATCACTTAACCCCATTGCCTAGGCCCCTCCCATAAAAAAAAATTAAAGAATAGCATAGGGGGATTGTTTTCAGTATCCAAGTGGTCAAACTGACAGCTTTTTGGAGTGACCCACACTAATAAAAGGGTTTAGGAGATAATTGAACAAGAGTTTCAAGTCTAACCTAAGAGTATGGCAGAAAACTACGCTTACTAGGAGGAAAGACTATAGCAAACATGGGAGTTGCACAAGAAAAAAAGCAAGAAAGAGGGAGAGAATGATGGCATCCCTATGAAATGAGAAGCTATAAATATGAAGTTTGAGAGAGAACCTTGCTGTGACCCAGATCCTGGCCCTCCCCCACAAAATGAAAGGAAAAACACAACATTGTGGAAATTAACAGAATAGGTGTCAGAAAACCTAATTCAAGTCCCAGTTTGGGCACTCTCTGCATGACCTCAGGATGGACATTTTCCCACTCTGACCCCGAGTTTTCTTACCTGAAAATGAAGGATTTTTTTTTTAAATTGGAAGAGTTTGTAAAGATCACCTAGTCCAACCTCCTCTTCATTTTATTTTGATTTCAGTTTTCAGTGTTTTGTTGACATCTTTTTGTGCATCATTGCGACTTCCCAATCTTAACAAAAATAATTTCTTATATTTCTGATTCTATACCCCTGCACCCCTAAGTATCTTGTAACAAAGGAGAGAATAACAAACTGGCACCTGACAGAATATGCCTTATAATACACCCAGAGTCTACTGCCTCTTTTCCCAGGAGGAAGAAAGGAGGCAGTACAGCCCAATGAAACAGCAGGGAGTCAGAAAATGTGGGTTCAAATCCTCCCTCTGATCCTTGCCAGCTTTGAGACTTTGGGCAAGGCATAGTAACCTCTGTTTCTTCATTTGTAAGATGAGAGGGTTGTTTTCCTTTACATTATTAGGGTTATTTTATATATTATTCTCTTTCTGCTTACTTTGAGCAACATCAGTTCATACAAATTTTTACAAGTTTCTCTGACTTGTTAATTTCTTATGGTAAGTTTCATTCATTTTTCAGTTAAAGAAAGTAAGGCCCAGAAATATAAAAAATGGCCAAAATCACAGATCTAGTAAATAGCAAAGATGGAAATAAAATCTAGGTCCTCTCACTACAAATCCAGGAATCTTTTCCTCTTGAACTACATATTCTCTCATTTCCTTTCCAGGCTTGGCTCTAACCATCAATGAATCTATAAGAATAGCTAATATTGATAGAATGCTCTATGATTTATAAAGCTCTTCATATATATTATTATCTCATTTGATCCTCTTAATACTCCTGGGAGATAAGTGCTATTATTAACTCCATTTTACAGATGAGGAAACTGAGGCTGAGAGAATAGCTGATTTGCCCACCTATTAAATGCCTGAGGAAGGATTTGAACTCAGCTCTTCCTGATTCCAAGACTGCTCTTCTCTCCATTACACCATCTAGGTGCTTCATATAAATAAATAAAACACTCTGGGAATTATAATTCTACACCTTGTTTCCATGTTGGCACCTGGTGGGGCTAACCTGCAGCCCATTCCAAGGCCTGGCCTGCCATTTTCCCTGACCATCAGCTTCACTTAGTTCTCAGGGTAACTGCAGGCCCAGCCTTTTTAAATAGGAAAAGACTTTCACTTGAAGCCAACCGCCTCCCCTAATGGAGAGCCAGTGGGGGAGAGAGACAGGGAGCAGTACAATAGATTCCGAGCTGACTGCTGTTCCCTCCAGCTTCCTTGTCAGCTCTGCTCTTGATATTAAAATCAAGGGATTGGCAAAAAGCACTCCCCCACGCTGGCAGAATTCCAGGCTGGCTTTAATGAGCCTCACCTGGGCTAATTACCTTTTACAAATCCTGCCTGAGAAGGTGGAGTTGCCAATTGGGCCTCCAGAATGCTTCAGCTCGTGACTTCGAGGCTCTGTGATTCCTTTGTAAACGGTAGCAATCTGAATCTCCCTGTTCAAAAAAGGGGCCGAGGGATTTGGAGGACTTCCTCACACTTGGCTGGATGTCTGTCTATCATGTTTGTGCTGTTGCCACCAAGGTGAGATGGTAAAGGATTGGGGCACTTGAGGGAAAAAAACCAGAAAGATTATAAAAAACAATGAAAGAAAAAGAAACAATTAAAGAAACCATTCTCCAACAGTGGTACAGAGGATATTTTCCTGATGGTCAGTCTCATGCAATGAGGCAAACTGCAATCTTCTACTGGCCATTTCAGGACTGGAAGGGGTGAAAATGAAGGTGTTGGGAAGATTCCATTAGTGTTGGAACAAAGGATCTTTTAAGAATAGGGCAGCTAGGTGGCACAATGGATAGAGCACTGGGCTTGGAATCAGGAAGACATGAGTTCAGATCTGGCCTCAGACACTACTAGTTGTGTGACCCTGGATAAGTCACTTAATCCTGTTTGCCTCAGTTCCTCGTTTGTAAAAATGAGCTGGAGAAAGAAAGGGCAAAACACTCCAGTATCTCTGCCAAGAAAACCCCAAAATGGGGTCACAAAGAGTTGGACGTGACTAAACAACAATGAAAAAAAACAAAAACTGGGATTTGCTATATCCTCAAAAGAGGACAGACCAACAGATGTAGTGCCAAATCCTCTTCAGGAATTCACTAGTCCTAGTCTCATTCATCCTCCTCCATGTCACAGTGGCAAAGAAACGTGGCATGTGAAGGAGTTACATCCTAGACAGGCTGTGCTATTTCTGAGGACCCTTCAGGTTTCCAGTAGTTGAAATAGCTCATTAAAAGTGGGTAACTTGAGAATTTCAGTGGCTAGGCTGATGCTAAGGGGAAATAATTCCCGTCTGTTCATATCTACCAAAACAAGAGCAGTACTTGTGGGAAGCAAATTCTCTCATTTCCTTCAAGACTTTGCCTTCTATAAGAAGCTTTTCCTAGCAATTTGGAAGGATGCCTCAGAAGTCACTAAGCGGTATATGACCTTTGACACAGTGGTACCACTAGGAGGCCTATATTATAAAAAGATCAAGAAAGAGGAAAAAGACCCATATGTACTGAAATAATTATAGAAATTCATTTTGTTATATCAAAGAAATTGCTATAACAAAGTGAATTTCTATAAAAAATATAAAGTAATATATAAACAAATTATATAACAAATTATGGAATATGAACATAATTGAAATGACCAAAGGAACAGTTTCAGAATAATCTTGGAAGACTTGTATTGAACTACGGTTGAGTGTAGTGAGTGGAACCAGGAAAACGTTTACATAATAACAACACTGTAAAGAAAAACAACTTTAAAAGGCTTAAGAATTTTAATCAATGCAATGACCAGCCACAACTCTAAAGGACTGATGAAGCTTGCAATGCAGAAGTGCCAGACAAGTGAGGGATCCCTGCATCACCTCAGAATAAAGCATGTTATCATAAATGGCCAATGTGGGAATTTGTTTTGTTTGTCTATATATATTTATTTAGTGTTTTGTTTTGCATTTTGTTTTGTTTTCAGCTGGGGAGGTAGGAGAGAGGGAAGGAATAGGGATAGAGTGGAAGGAAGGAAAGCATAAAAGCATTTAAAGGTGGATAGAAGAATACAGAAGGAAGGCCAGAAAGCATCACAGAGGGTAGATTTGAAGGCTACATGTTGAATTTATTATATACAAATGGTAAGCTTGATTGATATTTATTCAATCAAGTTACCTCAACCCATTTAAATTAAGTGACGACTAGTCAATCAGTTTCAGTTATAAGCTTGAAAAGTGTTTGGAAGCCATTGGAGGAAGTGAAATAATGACTGATACTAAGTCTGTTCCAGGTGGCTGAGGGATTCCATCATGACCTCTGGGTGTTGTATAAAAGCATCTAGCTAAAAAGCTAGAATCTGGAGTTCCAGTGAGTGGTAAGCCATTTGATAGATTGGAGCTAGTGTGTCTCCCATTAAAACCCCCAAGGATGAACCTTTTGGATGGGCCAGGGCAGAGGGAGATGAGACCCAGGCTTTGTCCTTGGCCAGGACTCTTTGGACTCCTGGTACTTAACTGATGGATAACCTTTCAAACCTCAAAGAGTCAGGAGGATTTGATATATCACATTTTCCCACCAGTGTCTTAGTAGCATCCCCAGATCAAATGATGGCAGTATCTTCATTGGTAGCCAAGGAGAGAATGGATATAGATTCATGGATCCATAAGGAGCCCAGCAAAGAAACTATACCATGCCAAGGGGGAATATCTTGGGTACCCCACAAAAGGGAAAAAAAGAACTTCCAACAACCCGACGCCGTGAGTTACCTCTGAGCTCATTTTCCCCTGGACTCTCTGTGCACTTGTGAGAGAGTATGTTACATACTTTTTTTGGGGGGGATGTTTGGTGCCAATTGTTCTTGTGTCATTTTTAGTAAATAACCTTTTCTAAAAGCTACTTAAGCATGGAGGATTAAAATGATTCTCAACTGTTAATCTTGGGAGAATACACTCTTGGTTCGGGTTAGGCATAACACTAAAATCCTTAGAGGGAAATGTAGCCTTTGTTCCAGGATTTGAGACTTGTGTATGAGAGCAGGAGTTGGAATAGGAATTCTTAGAGTTTATGTAGACTATATATATTTTAAAAGAAAAGCAAACTGTGCATGATAGAGATTCAATTTCATGTACAATATTGTTTTTTCTATTCTACTTATATATAAGAAAATACATATTTTATTTGGTGTGTAAGTTCAGAATAAAAAACATGAAAGTTGTGATCGTTATCCAATTGTTAATGCCTTCCCTTCTTAATTCCCTTGTATTTACTGTTTATTTTTCTGCACATGTTGTTTTCCCCCAATAGAATGCAGTCTCCTCAAGGGTAGAAATAGTTTCATTTTTGTCTAATTCTCCCATCACATGGTACTTGTCTCCAGCCTTAGCTTGTTCCCAACTAAGATTCTAGGACTTGGCTCTTAAATATTCTCTCCCTCTCTCTTCCCTCTCTCTTCCCTCTCTCTTCCCAATCTCTTCCCTCTCTCTCTTTCTCTCTCCCCTCTCCTACATAGAAAGAAACAAAGGATTGTTCTCCATATCCACTCAGAACTGTACTAGCTTATATTTCTATGGATTTTAAGGCTTACAAAGTGCTTTCCTCAGAGTAAACCAGTGAAGAAGAAACAGTGAGTATCTTTAATCTCATTTCACAGATGAAAGGGAGGCACAGAGCTGCTCATTGGCTTTAGAGCTGGAATGGAATCCCTCATTTTACAGATGAGAAAATTGAAGACCAGAAACTTGTTCAAGATCAAAGGCAATAAGTAGCAGTAGAGGGATTTAAACCCCCATGGTCTATCTGATTCTTAATTGACTAGCTTTTCCTCTGCGCCAGGTAAGATGCCTTGCCCAGGGTCATAGCGAGACACAGCTAGATTCCAACTCAGGTCTTTTGACTCCAAGACTATCGTTCAGAGCAGAATTATAATAGAATAAAGTAGTCAGACAGAAAGAGGAACATTACCAATCAGTGTGGTGTACTTCCTTCTTGGTACAGAGGTGGGGGAGTTGGGGTGCAGAGCATTACTTATATTCCTTGTCAATTGTTCTCCCTTTATCTAGTGGTTTGGATTAATGACTTTGCTTTGTTTTCTGAAAACAAATCTAACCAGCCCCAGCCCATGCTTCCCATCTCTGGCCACCCACCCAAGGAATCTCACCCCATCTCCCTCCTAACTCCCCTTTCCATCTCTTGTTCTGGTAAAAGCATCCATACCATGTATCATACTACAACATAACAATCCAACATTTTTTTTCCTGGAAAAGGTGTGACAATCCCCACTTGTGGCTCTATTCACCATTCATGTGATTTCCCATACTAAAATATATTTTCTTAGCCATGACTTCATACATGTGTTGTCTCCACCTCCTTGAGGCAAAGACTGTCTCCCTTTGGTATTTCTATCCCGGTGAGTACCACAGTGCCTGGCACATAGTAGATGCTTAATGAATGCTTTTTGATTCATTCCCCAGTAGAACAGAGGAATCTTGAGTTTAGAGACAAATTATTATTAATTTTGTCTTTGTATAACTGGTATCTAACATAAGGTAGATGCTTTAAAAATGCTTGTTGAATTGAGGAGTCCGTATAGGGGAAGTTGTATCACGAAATGACTGGTCTAAAAACATAAGCTTTCCTACCAATAGATAAAATAAAAAACAAAAGGCGCCAATAAAACTTTTAAAAACTGATCTGAGTGTTTTTTTTAAAATTAGCACTTTTCTGCTAAGAATTAGTCAAGCTGATAAAACTCAAAATATGTCTTCCACTCTATTCATTTGGTTATTTTAAAAAAAATTTATGTTTATGCAATTTAATGGATGGATATAAGACGCTAAAGCAAATTAGTTTAAAAGCACATAAAATTAAAATATCAACAGATTTATAAAAGAAAATAAAACATTTGTATCTTAGACTAGCTGTTATGTTACATTTTGGGGGCTGTGACCTATGAGCTATCAAGATAATAACAAGTCATTTCAGAATAAGGTTAAACTGTAATCTGTTTGGGAGGAAGGGATGGAGAGAGAGCTGGGAGGGCAGCCAACTGAACAAATATTCACTGGGTGTCTTGCCCATGGTAGAGATACTCAATAAGAGCTTATCAATTAGACTTGAGCAAGCACTGATTTTGGCAGTGTCTCTGGTTTTCTTTTTATTTTTTTAAAAATTTTTTTCAATGTTTCTGTTAAAAAGGTATTATTGCCACAAGCATTGACTGAGGACATTTTGTCTCTATTGCTTGGATCTATGAAAACTCTGGCTGATCCAGCAAGGCTTAGCTGGAGCAGAGCTCGACTTTCTGCTGTGGGATAGAGAATACCATGGCTACCAAGAGCATCCTCACCCTCTAGACTATAACAAAATGGTCATGAGTACAACCTCTCTTCTGGCTAATCAAGATTTCTTTAAAAACAACCAAATCTTCTATATGCTTGTACTTTACCCGATGAGAAAATAAAACCTTCTCAAAGCCTTGTCAATTCTTAACTCACAGAATTCCTTTCCCAAGCTTAATGCAGGTTAAAATGAGAGTGGTTTTTTAAGTGATGAAAATATTATAGGAATTTTAAAAAATCAAATCCATTAATATCCTGATTAGATTCCCCTTGTTAAATGCAGATTCTTTCAGGCGATAGAATGGGTCACTCTGGGTTTAATGTGATCATGTCTAATAAAAGCCACATTTAAGAAGAGCATTTTGCTGCTGTAACTTCTGTAGCATTGCAAATGAGACTGAGAAGTGATTTCACTCTCCTATAGTTGTGAAAAATAACAGCAGATATCCAGAGTATTCCCTCTGGGGGAGATGGACCAGATTAGGGGAAAAGAAAAGAGAGAGATAATCACCGAGTTTGCTCATTACTTTCCTCCTCCTAGCTCCAAAGCAAGTTAGAAAACAAGATCCCTGCTCTCCTCAGGAATGAAATGTCTCCTCTTCTCCATTCCTTTAAAAAAGGGACCTGAAATTCAAATGCTTTTGACCAATGTGAAGAAACCAGGCCCAGGGCCATCCACAAAGTGGTTCTCAGAAAGTATGTCACTGGGATTTTTCATTGCCACCACCTTAGTGTTCTGTCTTCCACAGGTGAGACAGACTCTAGGGACCATTTCATGGCATTTCTTCTTCTTTCTATTGAGCTAATCTCTGCGACATCTATAAGTCCAAATGGCCACATATGGGTTAAAAACTTCCTTACTACAGTGTGAAGAAGGGTATCTTGAGGAAAAGCTAGATTTAAGTTGATGAAAAAGCTCAATCATACAAAATACACAGCTTATTGTGATAATCAGGCATCATCTTAATCACTAAGTATTTATTAAGAACATACTATGTGCTAGAAACTGTCTCCCTCCACTTTCACTTTCTACTGCTTTAACACCCAGGCTAAGCACATTTATGTTCTCTCTCTCTCTCTCTCTCTCTCTCTCTCTCTCTCTCTCTCTCTCTGTCTCTCTCGCTCTCTCTCTCTCCTCTCTTTCTCTCCCCCTCCTTCTTTCTCCCTCTCCCTCCCCCCGTCTACTTGTCTGTCTGTCTCTGTCTCTGTTTGTCTCTCTTTCTCTTTCTCTCCTCCTTCCCTCCTCCTCCATCTCGTCCACTGAGGAAGAATAATATCACAGGATTTAGAGTATGAAGAAATCTAGAATTCATCTAGCCCAACCTCCTCATTTTACATATGGAAAAACTGAGTCCCACCAGGGAGAAGTCATTTGCTCTTGTAGTCACACAGTTAGTTAATAGCAGAATTGAGGTCCTCTTGCTCTAAAATCCAATGCTCTTTCTACTTATTTTTGACTCAATTTCCAAACTAAGGCCTAAACCCAAGGTCCAGGTGGAATCCACATTCTTCACAGCTCCCTTGAATGGCAGACAGACTACTCTTCATTCCTTATGTAGAAAATTTCTCAAGTTAGTCTTCCTTTTCTGGTTTAAGAGAGTCTCCTTTGGCTTCTGTGCCCCAATCCCCTCCTAACTCCCTGATGTACTGTCTTCTTGCTTGAAGAATTCCTCCCAAGGCTCTGTTGCCTCTTTTAAAGTCTTTTGCCCACGGCTTATTTAAAGTTGGTTACTATGGTCTTCAATATGCATCAAATTACATAGCTTTTCAATCCTATTTTTATTAATTTCCTTTTCCTTCTCCATTCTCACTTCTTCTACCTCAGTTTATACATTTCCTGAAGGCTCTTTGACTAAGCTGCCCATTAGCCCATTTTAACTCAGTACAAAATATTAGCATACCTAGAACTAACATACACATTTTGTAGATTTATACTAGAACACAGAAAAAAGTGTAGTCATTTGACTGAGGAACAATAATATATTGGATGGTGAGTATTGCCCTCAAACAGGTATCCCTGTCATTGTTTTTCTCTGCTGAGCCCAGAGGCTTCCAAAATTCATCCCACAGATGATGGCTCTTAGATTAAAGGGGCTGTGGGGGATCTAGAACTTCTAGGAAGAGATTGGGAAGGATTCCTACACATTTCTGATCTGTTCTAGATGAATGCCAGATAAACTTATCTGAATGAATGGAATTTCACTTTCCTCTCTACTTACTTCCTTGCAAAGAGTTGAAATTTTCTGGACTTTTATTAATTCATTGTCACTTTTGATCCTTCAAATATATTTCAATTGTGTATTTTTGGTATGATCAGGAGAAAATCAAAGTGAACGGAGGAAGTGTAGGTGAAAATGAAACATATAAGCACACCCCTCAAGCTGGCAGCTGTGATTTAGGAGGTACTACTGAAAATACTGACTTTTATTTTTGGTCTTGACCTATGAATTCATTGGCATGGGAATTCCTAGTGAGGGGACTCATTTCACCAATGCAGATAAGTATGTGTTCTACCACTTAAAGTCTTAGAGACCCCTCCCCACATCTTCACAAGCCCAGGGCACCGAGAAGTTCAGGGTGATATAGCCAGTATGTATTATAAGTTTGTGGATGATCATAGCAAAATTTGGTTGCCTGGAGAAGTTCATCAATATTATGCCAGGTTCATGATGGCATGCTTGCATGGATTCTGGATAACAGACAGTGCTCTCATACATTCCCAGTCACCAATGGAGTGAAGCAGGGCGGTGTGCTTGCTCCCATGCTTTTTAGCATGATGTTTTCAGCAATGTTGTCAGACACCTTCAATGAAGATGAAAATGGCATCAAGATCAGTTACCTCACTGATGATAAATTATTTATCTTAGAAAAGATACAAGCCAGGATTAAAGTAGAGGGAGAGTTGGTGCACAACTTCTTGTTTGCAGATAATGATGCACTCAATGCAGCCCCTGAGGCTGAGATACAACAGAGTATGGATTGATTTTCTGCTGCTTATGATAATTTTGACTTGACAATTAACACCAAGAAAACAAAGGTTCTCCACCAGCCAACACTGCAACATCCATATGCGGAACCATTGGTTAGAGCAAATGGAGAAATTTTGAATGCTGTTGATAAATTCACATATAAGTTCACATACACACCATATACCTTGGCAGCATATTTTCCAGGGATGTCCACATAGATGACGAGGTTGATCCACACATTGCCAGAGCTAGCTCAGTGTTTGGGAAGCTCCAAAGGAAACTGGGTGAGAAAAGTGGTATTAGGCTGTCTGCCAAACTGAAGGTCTACAGAGCCGTTGTGCTGACCTCATTGTTATATGCCTGTGAAACCTGGACAGTCTACCAGCGCCATGCCAGGAAATTGAGTTGCTTCCATTTGAATAGTCTTAGGAAAGTTCTGAAGATCACCTGGCAAGATAAGGTGCTGGACACTGGGGTTCTTTCTTGAACTAACCTGCCAAGCATTCAAACTCTATTATAGACAGCACAACTCTGGTGGGCTGGCCACATTGTTCAAATGCCAAACACATTTGCCCAAAAGACTATTTTATGGAGAACTTATGCAAGGCAAGAGCTTACATGGAGGTCAGAAGTGATACAAGGACATTCTCACGGTCTCTCTGAAACACTTTGGAATTGCTTGCGAGATGTGGGAGACAATGGCACAGGACCACCCAGCATGGCATACCCACATCAAAGAAGGCACTGTGCTTTATGGGCAAAGCAGGATTACAGTAGCTCAAAAGAAACACAAGATACACAGATTTAGAGACATCTCTACTTCAAATGAATATATGGACTATTTGCGCTCAACCTGTGGTAGAGCGTTCTTAGCTCCTATTGGTCTGATCATTCACAGTCAGATACACTGTATGACCTCAACATAGTGATGCCATTTTGGCCCTTTTCAATAACAAAGGACAACAACTAGAAGTTGACCTTGAACCCAGGATTTCCAGGCTTTGAGGCCCCAAATCTATCTATTAAACCACACTCCCACCCACATGCTAAATTTTCATCAGATTTCCTGCCATACCCACCTTCCACCTAGGAGACACAGTGGAGAGAGGACTAGGCCTGCAGTCAGGAAGACCTGAGTTCAAATGTGCTCTCAGACACTTATGAGCTATGTGACCCTGGGCAAGTCACTTCCCTCTGTTTGCTTCAGCTTTCCTATCTGTAAAATGGGGTTAATAATAGTACCTACCTCCCAGGATTGTTGCAAAGATCAAATGAGATAATATTTGTAAAGCACTGAGCACAATGCATGGTACATAGCAGGCGCTTAATAAATATTTATTTCTTTCCTTCCATGTAGGTACTACTTCATTTTATATAATCACTGTGTTCTCAGGGAACACTAACTAAATTCATACTTCTTTCTTTTAGTTTGTCAGCTAAATCCTTAGAGCTGTCTATTTCTCTTTAAAAACATTCTTTCCCAACTGGGGCCCCTTCAGAATTTAACACTGACTCTTTTCCCACACCTTCTTCAAGCATCTTCTACTTAATGAGGCTAGTGTGGATATAGACTTTGTGATTGAGGCTAAATTCATATCCAAACCATTTGGCTCATTGCAGCAATTTGAATGCAATCCTTTGTCCTGGAAAATATAATACCTATAGAGAAACCACGTGACTGAAGGAAGCACATACCAGGAGAGAGAATGAAGCCAATACTTTCCTGAATTAAATTTAGTCTCCTAAAGTAGTATTTGGTGCTAAAATAGAACTCTCTGCCTAGATATAACTGCTTTCAATTCAACAAATATTTATAAATGGATTATGGGGTCATTGAAGGGACCTTCAAGATCATCTAAACTAACTCTCTCATTTTACAGTGAAGGAAACTCAGGCTCAGAAAGATTAAATAACTTGCCCAAAAATAGATATTAATCCAAGATTTGAACCTTGTTGTTTTGACTCCAAATATAGCTTTAAGTGCCGAGACAAAACAAAATAGTAACTTATATCAAAGAGCTTATGTTCTATTTGGGGAAGGAGGTATGGGACATTAAATATAACATATAGAGATAATGAAATTAGAAGTAAATACAAGGCAATTTATGAAAGGGAAGTGCACCATATACAGGGAGATCAGCAAGGCCTAATGTAGGATGTGGCATCTGAACTGAGCCTCCATGAAAGCTATGGGTTCTAAGGGGTGAAGGTGAGGAAGGAAAGGATTCCAGGCTTGGGAAGGCAGAAGGTGAAGTGTAACATATAAAGAATGACTTGTAGGCCAGTTTGATGGAATAGAGAGGGTAAGAAAAGAAGTAATATGAAATGGGTGGAAGTTTGATTGTGGGGGACATGAAATGCCCAACTGAGGATTTTCTGTTTTATACTGGAGGTAATAGGGAGCTATTGAAGGTTTTTCAGTAAGGGAGTGATATGGTAAGATTTGTGTTTTATGAATATCAATTTGGTATCTGGGTGAAATAACACTAAGATGGCAGTAAATACATCAGAAGGGGGGAATGTCTTATAGCACTAGAATACACTTCAGAATTTCTAAAGTTTACAGGTCACTTCTCATACAACAGCCATAAGAGGTAGGGGATAAAATATGCCAAGACTATTCTCTGCATTTTATAGATGAGGAAACTGAGGTTCAGTGAAGTGACTTAACCAGAATCACATAGTTGGAGGTGGAATTAGAAGTCAAGTCTCCTGACTCCTGGTCTAGCACTCTTTGCAGGATAGATACTAGACATCTTTTCTTCAGTGGGAATGTCTTTATTCTGCAATTAACTAAAGAGGGTAACCAAATATTTGGGTTTTGGAACCCAGAATTTAAACTTAAAGCACTGGACCTCCCGGATTATTTATGTCATCGTGCCTTGCCTTCTTCAGAATGGCCCTAGCCAAAGTAGTTGAGAGAGACAGCTGTCTCTTCTCTTCTTAAATTTGACTTGGAGAGAAGACAGGAATTCTTTGGCAATGTGTTTGAGGCAGGCATATGCTGTTTCAAGAACTGACTGTTAAATTTTCAATGTGAGCATTTACACCTGGGAAATAGACAATGCTTCAAACCAGAGTTTGATTTATTGTTTTGTTGATTGTCTAGATTGGAGAAAGTGACAGAGAAAATGCTAATAATGCAGATTAAATGTAAAATTATGTCCTGAATTAACAGAGAGCTGGTTGTTAAACATTTACCAGTACACCTCTAGTTTTTAATGAGTCCTCCAAGACTAGCCATTTCATTTCCCACCAGCCACACTCCTTAAACAAGACTCCACCATGTCCTCAGAAAACTCATCATCCTAGGAGATTGCATCAGCTTTAGTACTCAGACCTCATCAGTCTCTTCTGCTACTCTGATTGGAGAGCTAGAAAGTAGAGCAAAGAACTCCCAAAACCAAAAAAATTTTAAAAAGGCTCCAAGATGAGCTATCTCCTCATTTCCCACCAGCTGCACTCTTTGGACCACTCCACCATGCCCCTTAGCTGGTTACCTCCCCTGCCCTTTTTCTTTTTCTTTTTTTTCAAGTATGCTTCAATCTATATTCAGACTTCATCAGTTCTTTCTCTGCAAATGAATAACATTTTTCATCATAAGTCCTACAGAACCATCTTGGTTCTGAGAATAGCTCATATCACTGTATCATTTATTCAGCACATACTATGTGCTAGGTGGTAGGGATACAAATATGAAAAAGAATGACAGTACCTGCCCTCAAGGAGCTTACAATCCAAAAGAGGGAAGACAGTCTCAGCAATGCAAGGATCTAAGACATCTCCAAAGGTCTCATGATGTAAAATGCTATTCACATCTAAAGAAAGAACTATGGAGTTTGAATGCAGATTGAAGCATGCTATTTGCTATTTTTTTCTTCTATTTTGTTTTGTGTAATCTTTCTTGAGGTTCCTCCTATTGGTTCTAATTCTTCCTTACAACATCATTAATGTGAAAATATATTTAATAGGAATGTATATGTATAGCTTATATTAGATTGTGAGCCATCTTGGGGGGGAGGTTCACTGTATCACTGAGAATAGCTAAGTTATTCACAGTTGATCATCATACAATATTGCTGCGTGCATTATTTCTGCTACATGTACAATGATCTCCTAGTTCAGCACTTTGTATCAGTTCATGTAAGTCTTTCTAGGTTTTTCTTTTTCTATTAATTTATTTTGATTTATCAATAATCACTTCCATAAGCTTTTGAGTTTTTAAAATTTTCTCTGCCTCCCCCCCCCAAGATGGCTCACAATCTAATATAAGCTATACATATACATTCCTATTAAATATATTTTCACATTAATGATGTTGTAAGGAAGAATTAGAACCAATAGGAGGAACCTCAAGAAAGATTACACAAAACAAAATAGAAGAAAAAAATAGCAAATAGCATGCTTCAATCTGCATTCAAACTCCATAGTTCTTTCTTTGGATGTGAATAGCATTTTACATCATGAGACCTTTGGAGATTCTTAGATCCTTGCATTGCTGAGACTGTCTTCCCTCTTTTGGATTGTAAGCTCCTTGAGGGCAGGTACTGTCATTCTTTTTCATATTTGTATCCCTACCACCTAGTACATAGTATGTGCTGAATAAATGCATATTGACTATTAAAGGTATAAAATCTTTCCTTCCTTAGATGTACCATGAGAAAATCCTTGAATTTAAGGAAAGTTAACTTTCTGGAAAAGGTGCTACAAATTGAAATGATGTAATTCAACAACTGAATTAAATTGTCAAATGATACAAATAAAAACTGATTTCTCCATGGAAATAATGGTATAGTAAGGGATTACATTCCTGACCAAGACATCTCTCTTTCTCTGTCTCTGCTTTAATCTCTGTCTCTGTTTTGTATGTTTCTCACTTTTTGTTTTATAGAAATGATCATAAACACTATATTGAATCAAGTATTCAATTAACCATAATTGATATATCAGTATACCAAAGGATATAAATTTTTTCAACATACACATCTATATAAATATACATCTATCTAGACATCTATATGCACAAATATATGTGTGTGTGTGTGTGTGTGTGTGTGTGTGTGTGTGTGTGTATTTAAGAGATCCTCCCAGGAAAGTGTCTATGTGTGACCCAACCAGGATTCTATAATCTAGCCCTACTTCTTATGATCCTAAAGATCATAGGAAATTTAGACTTAGGATCTTAAGATATAAAACTGGAGGTAGAGCCTAAAATTTCACCTACTCTAATTCCCTCAATTTACTGGTTGAGAAGGGCCTTTATAGATGATCAAATCCAACCACCTCATTTTACCGATGAGGAAAGAGAGGGATCAGAAAAGTTTACTGATTTGCTGAAGATCACAGAGAAGTATTTTCAATCCTAGGCCCTTCAGCAGAAGAGTTATGCAACTGGGGAGTGGAAGAGAATGAGAGGAGAAAAGGTAAAGCTTCCAGAGGCCTCAGGGCTGGGTATTAGCAGAAGCATAGGATTCAGATAGACTGAGAGATATGGTATACTGCCTGCTGTGGTTACCATAAGTAAGACTGCAGCTATGCCTGACAGATCACCATACATGTCAATTTTAAGTCCAAACCAATGTCAATTTCAAGTTTGCAAACCAGGGAGGGCCACTTTGTCTTCTTAGTGAATGAACTAGAAAGGTTTTGCTCGATTACTGTTGTGCCTATAAATTGAGTGGTAACTGTCTAAAGAGAGGCAGTGTGGTATAGTGCTTAGGGGGTCTTGTAGCCAGAATGACCCAGGTTCAAGGTCTACCTCTGACACTAGTAGCTATAATAACTTGGTCTGACTTTTTTTGGGGGGGGGGCGAGATTTGCTCATGATCTCAGCCAATTACTTGAGTTATTAACTATTTGTTAAGGTAGGGGTCTGCTTCCAGTGTGGAGAATATACTGTCCCAAGCTTTGGAGGTTTTGTGCAACTGACTATAATAACTTGGACAAATCACTTAATCTCTCAGTGACCAAGGCAATTTTCTAAGACTATCAGTTAACAGATGGAGGGGCCTTATGTGGTAGATAAAGAGTGGCTTTGGAGTCAGGAAGACCTGGGTACCACCTCTTCCATTTTCTGGCTATGGGACCCTGGAGGGCAAATCACTTCTCAGTTCCCAAGCCAACTCTCTGTCTATAGGATACAGAGAAGGTGCTGGTCTGCTTTGAAAGAGAGGGTTTTCTCACTGGGGGTTCTCTATGCTGACTGGTAAAAAAAAAAAAATCAAACATTATTACTGATTAGCAATAGAAGAGAGAGACCACTATGCGGTCCTTACACCAATGAAATCAAAGGTCCGGAAAAGAAAAAGTAAAAACAAATTCAGTAGAAGCCATTTAGGAGACTAAGGGAAAGGTGACACCTCCTCCTAGCCAGACACCCCATATACTCCACATCTAGGAAGAGAGAATTTTCTAATGGGCAGCATTCACTTATGTATCTCCACCCTGCTCATAGGGGAGGAGGGTAGAAGACAGTGGGAAAGTTCGGATCCTAGAGTCAGAGGGCCTCCATTCAGATTCCATATCTAATGCCTACTACTTAGGGGACTCTAGGCAAATCATTTCCTCTTGGGCCTCGGTTTCCTCGTCTGTAAAATTAAAGAGCTATACTAGATGGCCTCTAAAATTCCTTCCAGCCCTAGCTCTACGATCTTATGATGATGTGAACATCCTAGAAAAAGTATTTGAAACTAACAGGTTCTAAGGAGATTTCAAGCATTGGACAAGCCACAGACAGAAGATGGCCTGGCTTACCTAAAGATAGTGGCCTTCACTCTCATTTGGAGAGTCATACCAGTGACTTCTTATCCCAAGGCTTTTTGCAAGTTCTTTTGCTATGTGCTGAGAAGAAGACTGGGGCAGCTAGATGGTCCAGTGGATGAGTGCTAGGCCTAGAGTCAGGAAGACTGCAGGGGATAGAGTAATTCTTGCAACATTTCAAACATTTTCATTATTGTTATATCTATCATGGTGACCTGTAGTTAGTGACCTTTGATGTTACTATCATAATTGTTTTGGGGCACCACAAATTGTACCCATGTAAGGCAGTGAACTTAATCAATAAATGTGTGTATTCTCACTGCCCCACTGACCTGCTGTTCCCTCTCTTTCTCTCTCTCCTTGGGCCTCCCTATTCTCTGACATACGGCAATACTGAAGTTTTGCCAATTAACAATCCTACAATAGTTTCTAAGTGTTCAAGGCAAAGGAAGAATCAATCAGTGTGGCAAATTTTACTGTTGTCTTATTTTAAGAAATTATCACAGCACCCCTGCCTTTAGCAATCACTACTCTGATCAGTCAACAGCCAACAACATCAGCAAGGCCCTTTACCAGCAAAAAGAGTATGACTCGCTGAAGGCTCAGATGATGGTTAGCATTTTCTAACAATAAAGTATTTTTTAATTAAGGTATGTACATTTTTTAGATATAATAGTATTGCATACTTAATAGACTACCATATAGTGTAAACATAACTTTTATATCCACTGGGAAACAAAAAAATTCATGCAACTAACTATATTGAGATACGCTTTTTGCTGTGGTGGTCTGGAATGAAACCCACAATATTTCTGAGGTGTGCCTGTGTTCATGAGGACCTAACAAGTTAACAGGACCAGGGTTTATACAACAATTTTTCTACCTTATGGCATGATCAAGAGAGGCCTGAATGCCTAGGACCCATAGACATAGGCTGCTTGAAAAAGATAGTTCACCCACCTCCTTTACAATTTTTCCCTGGACTAGCCTTAGAAGACATCAGGTCACTCACTGCTATTTCAAACAGCAGCAGAACATCTCCCTCCATCCCTTCTTTCTTTTTCAACACTGTAAAAGACCAAAATATACTGGTTTCCTCCAGGTCTCCAGGCTGATATTTGACTTGATGGGGCAGCCTGTCTGGTGTAGTGGAAAGACCACTCAACTTGCATTTCAAAGATCTTAGTTTAGATCTTGCCTCTACTACTTAGCACCTGTGTAACCATAAGCAAGACACATGCCCTCTTAGGTCTCAGTTTCTTCATCTGTTAAATGAGGGAGTTGGATTAGTTGATCACAGATTCTTTCCAGCTTTCCAATCATATAGGCCTGCCATGGAGAAGGCTTATAAATGTGTAAGGTCCATCGCACTATGCTCCTCCCGTATGGAGACTCTGAACCCCATCTTGAGCTGGTCTAATATTTTATCCACTGGAGGGCAGTGGTGTCCACTCACACTTGCCTGTCACTCCCACTCTATTGACTCCAAAGCTTAAGCAGAAAGCTCCCTGCTCCAGGATTATCTCTCCAGCATTTAATACATTACTCTAGATCACTATTGTGACTATCTGGTCTTCATTTCCAGGGACAGTCATTAAGCAAACCAAAGTTATACCAAACCCTTGCTTCAGCCGAGTAAGTAGGCCAGCTGAAATTGCAAAGGCAGTGCTCCAAGGCAATTAGCAAACTGCTTGAGATCTCAACTTGGTAACAGAATGTATGCGTAAGCTTAAAAGTTACATGTGAGAATAAAACACTCTAGGCAAAACCCAGATTTTCCTTTCCATAAACTCTGAGAGCCAGCTTGGTGTAGAGGATATAGATTTGGCCTTGGAGCCAAGAATTCTGGGGTTCAAGGCCCACCTCTAACACGTACTGGCTCTTTGACCCTGGGCAAATCACTTAGCCTCTGGGTGGCCAGGCAATGCTCCAAGACTATAAATTATAAAGCAGGTGGCATTCTGCACTGGTAGGGGGAGTGTGTTTGAGGGGAATTTCCCGTGCCAATATAATCACAGGTCTGATCTCTGTGGGCTCCCAAACCTCCTGCCCCACACCCCAACAACAACAACAACAACAACAACAAAATACTCTAAGTACCAACTGTTGTTAGCCAAATCAAGAAAGAGACTAGCATGGCAGCAAGAGAATTGGGTGCGAGTCAGCAGTCCTGGGATCAAAAACTATTTTTGCCTCTCACTACGTGTGACTTTGGCCAAGTTAACTTTCTATTCTCTAGGCCTCAGTTTCTGCACTCCAAATCGAGGAGTCTGGATTAAATCATTGCTACAGTCCCTTCTCATTCCAACACTCCCTGTTCAAAGTTGGCAGAGTCTAGACTCCCTGGAGGCCTTTAGGATAGATTTGTGAAGCTGGGGAGGCCACTAAGGGGGGTAGGATAGAGAAGATCTTTACCCCAGCCTGTGTCCTGATAGCTTTCTATTTTAACTAATAGTAATAATAGCTAACCTTTACATAGCACTTATTATAGGTCTGGCACTGTGTTAAGTGTTTTACAATTATTACCCCCTTTGATCCTCACAACAACCTTGGGAGGCAGGTGCTATTGTTAACCCCCATTTTACAGTTGAGAAAACTGAAGCAGACAGGGGTTAAGTGACTTGCCCAGGGTCATATAGTTAATAAGTATCTAAGGCTGGATTTGAACTCAAGTCTTCTTATCCACTGTGCCACCTAGCTGCCCCAGAGCAGGTAAAATTCTCTTCATTTTATAGAAAAAACCCAGGCCCTGAGAAGTCTAATGATGGCAAATCACAGAATCTAGATCTGGAAAGAAGCCAATAGGTCATCTAGTCCAATCCCTTCCTTTAAGAAGGGAACTAAGACTAAAGTGCTTGAATGACTTTCCCAGGTAATAAAATGCATAGCCAGCATTTTAATTCAAGTCTCCAAGTCTTCTTCCCAGTTTACCAGGCTGCTTTTCCTTCTGCATTCTGATTAGATCTCTGGTGTTCAGCAAGAGCAGGGTCTTGTTCTCTTCCTTAGATCCTTGAACAGTGTTCTTTAAGGATAAACCAAAGAGCTCAGTCTCAGGTTACAATAGCTCAGTGCCGTCTGACTACCCTTCAGAAACCTTAGCCCAGTTGGGTCAATGTCAGATGTGCCCAAAGTGGGTCAGGAATCGACGAAGCCACACAGCTCTCTGTGGCTCAGCAATGAAGGTGCCCCCTAATTTGCCATGCCCCTTTCCCCTCCTACCGAGCTCACGTTACCTGCTCCCACTTCGGTCTCCTGACTGGCTTTCCTCTCCCATCCAGTCAGTTTGCAGTTTGGATCTGGCCGCTGCTGCTGCCGCTGCTGCTGCTACTGCTGCTGCTAGCCTCCATGGGAGCAAGGTTCTCCCTGACTGCACTGAAGCTGATTATTACTCATTCTCCTTTCCTCCTTACTCCTCTTCAGATCGTTACACATGACAAAACAACTGTCCTAATTGCAGCAAGTGTTCCCAGCTCTGTCACTGTGACAATTACTGCAATGAGGCCTCCAAATCTGCCACAGACAAGAGTCTCCCTGCAGTTTCCTTTGATAGTATGCAGTCATCCCGTGGAGAATTCTCAGCTTCTATGAGGTTTTCTTTCCATTGGTGTGGTTGGATGGCTGGTGGTGGTGCTTGGGGGCTTCTCTCTCTGTGAAGAAAGAGGAGAAGAATCTTCTTCCTTTAATTTTAGACTGATGAGAGTCAACTTGTTCATGGAAGTATCATGGAGAAAGGAGGCCTGGAGAGTGGGACAGAATTAGACAGTATAGAAAGACCACTGAGCTCAGAGAAGGGAGATCTAGGCTCTCAAGTAGTACAAAGAGCATTGGAATTGGAATCAGAGGCCTAGATATGGATCCCAGCTGTGCTGTTTATTATCTATCTATGCAGTCTTGAGTAGTGAATAGTTTTCCCTCTCTGGACTCAGTTTCTTCCTCCAGAAAATGAGTAGATTGGACCTAATGACCTTTAAGGTCCCTTCTTCCTCTAAAGTCTGTGATTCTACTCTTTTTTCTGCCACTAAGTAGAACCCATCACTTCCCTCTTCTGCAAATCAGTTCAACATTCAACATACTTTCATCATTCACCAAATCTTAGTGGCCTACTATGTAAAGGGTACATTTTCCACATTTATAAAAGGAGGGAATTTGCATCACATGATTTCTAAGGTCTCTTGATTTGATGATTCTGTATTTCCAGACTCATGGAAGCTTGTATTGAGGAAAGGAGGCCAATGGAGAAAGAAAGTGAAGCAGCCATCATGTTGAAAGTTGAGGTATTCAGGGAGCAAGAGAGAAGGAAAGATTTGCTGGATTTGCTGGTTGGAAACAATTGCCAAGACCCAAAGCCATCAACTTTTTTTTTCCTTTTCTCAACTCCTTTTCCAAAGGCATAGAGCAACTTGGTGGAAGGCAGAAAAATGAAGCTTAGTTATTTTTGGAATCCTGCCAGAGGGCATTTCTGTGTTGGTTCTTGGGTGTAGTTACAGGCTTAGTCAAAAGAACTATTGCAAATGCAAAAGAAGTCCCTGACCAGGACTGTCTTCTAATCTTGGTTTGTGAAGGTGGTGCTCTTGGCAAGAAAACTAGCAGCCTTTATCAGGTCTTATAATGTCTTCTAATTTGATTCACTCAGACACTGTGCTTTGTAAAATCTCTGCATGCTACAGAAATATGAATTCTCATTGTACTGTATCTTGGGGCCTAGAATCTCTCTGTACATATTGATGTGTGTTTAGTATTTCCTGAGAACATCTTCCATTAGCTGACCAGTGTATGCTCATCTTGGAATCTAACTTTTCTCTGCCCCGAGAGGGGAGGTAGAGCTGTGATGGGAGGAAGCATTACCTTATATCAGATAATATCTTTATTTTAAGCATTTCACAGCCTTTCCAGTTCATCCCACGTGGGTACCTTCTGTTGTTGGCAGAGATCAATGAAGTCAATATTTCTGACTGCAGAGCTTTCTATGACTTACACATATTTAAAAGGATAAACCCCAATCAACAATTCTCTGTCTGAACTTAACCATCCTAATCCCTATCTTTGATTCTTTGGGCTCCAGCAAACATGCTAAGGCTAGAGCTACATCTTCCCCAAGACTGAGGGATTCACTCTGTCTGATGGGTTACAACACAGACTGGGCCAGTGAAATGTTTCACTTTGGAAAATTCAGCAAGAGAACCAGTAGTTGGAGAGATATATGACCAGAGCAATTTCTCCATGTTTCGAATAGATACACATGGGGAAGAATGTCGCAGGACTTGGATCATTGGTCATCAAAAATTTGAGCACAATGTCTTACACACAGTGGGTGTTAATAAATGCTTGTTTGAGCAAAAGAACTTTAGAGTATAGAATGTTAAAATTGGAAGGAACTTTGGAGCAAAAAATAATACAAAGCAGACAATATCTTTAAATATAGAAAATTATAGCTGGAAGAGAGCTCATATTTGATCTGAACCAAAGGATTTAGAGATAGAAAGGACTTTAGAGATTATCTAGCCCAGTTCCCTTATTTTACAGATAAGGAAACTGAGGTTCACAGAAAGGAATTGACTTTTCTAATATCACACAGGGAATTAGTAGCAGATCTGGGAAGAGGACCCTAGAGGTCTCTTGCAAGCAGTAAGGTGATTTTTCTATGTAAGTTTGCTTCCTCCCTTGCTCCTCATGTCCCTATTTCCATATTTTCTTATTTTGGAAGAATCAGTATGGTATGGGGGAAACAATGCTTTAGAAAGTGTAGCATGGAGGGAAAGGCCATCAGATTGATCTCTTTTTATTTATCAAAGCTTTTGGAACTTGGTGGCAGCCTCTTAAATCTTATTAGCTCAAGCCCATTTTCAACCAAAAAGCAAGAAAAAATTTAAAACAATTAAGCATCCCACAAGTCAATGCCACTTTGCACTCTACTATGTTGCTTAAAAAAAAAAAAAGCAAGCTGAAGTTTTATCTCAAATTTGGCCAGATTCCTCCACTGCCTGAGTTTCTATGTGGGAGAAACTGAAGTACTCTCTAGGCCACATAATTACAGTCTAGTGTGCTGGATCACCAAGGAACAGAGAGGTAACCTGTTAGATGGAAGCATTAATGCTCCCCTAAAGCTCCCAGCTAACTTTTAGCAAATAATTCATTGACCTAGAAGAATCTGATTAGATTCTCATTATACTACAAAATTTTTAAAGACAATGAAAAATCCGTTTATTGCAAAAGTTTTAGTTCTTTTAATATGGGAAACAATGCATTTTAAAGGAAAATTCCATTTGAGAGCATTGCAATTGCAAAATAATATATATGAAAAAAAAAAGCAGGTCGCATTATTCGAAAGGATGCTGCCAAGTGAATTTATGGAAGTTGAGACTAATCCATAAGAATAATTTATAATATAGGGCTGCTTTTCCTTACTCAAAGGATGGATGCTGACATTTTTATAGAAATGACAATAAGCATAGTTAATCAACTAAAAAAACATAGAGCTGTTTTTCTAGTACACTGAGGTGTTTTAATAAGAAACAAAGACTGAATTGCCATGCATATGAACTTGTTCCTTATCAAAATTATGATTTCTGAAATTAGGTTTTTTATCACTCTTCGGAGAAAACTCTGTTCTTTTATGGGGTCTCAGTGCAAAGGACTATCCTATTTTAAATAAACTCTTTTGTTTCTTTTTTAAAAGATATCATACAAGACTCAAAGAGGTGGTTATGTACATAGTTAAATTGTTGGCCTGAGTTTCAGGAAGACCTGGATTCTAGTCCTGTTTCTGATGCATTGTGACCCTGGGCAAGTCATTTAAACTCACAATGCCCCCAGACAGTCCTTTAAAACTATAAATTGCAGAAAAATTGCATAAATCTGCATTGGTAATGAATTTTCTTTCCTGAGAGTGATTCTTGCCTGTGATTTCAAAAATCACAGATTCTGATTCCACCCCCCCACACAAAAAGTGATTTTAGAGTCAAAGTGACTAAAGTTAAAAAATATGAGAATGAATGAGTAAATAAATGAATATGCGCTCATGTAGGCTCTGTACTTCTAATAATTGTCTGAACCTTCTCTATTTCTAAATGTATGCAGAAGGTTAAAGCAATGTTAAGTTGCTGGATTCTGGGTTATAGGATGGCAACTAATGGAAGCTGGCCAAAAGCATTTTCCAAAAATGAGTTTAGTGGTATAATAGTGAGTCTTGGACAGTTGTGTAATAATAGTGAGGGGGGAGTCTGAACCATTGACCCCCTTCTTCCCCCTCCTCAAAATCTTTTCTCACAGAGAGTGAAATACATCTTGGAATTTTAGTTCAATACAAATCAAGAGTATGTTATAGCAAAAAAAAAAAAAAAAGAGAGAGAGAGAAAGAAAGAAAAGAATCTAACTTGAAATTTGGCTGCATTGAGACCTATAGTGTCCATAATGAAAGAGTGAGGCCCACAGTGTCCATAATAAAACACTCTTCTATCCTAGTCAGACCACATATGGAGTATTGTGCTCAATTTTGGGCCTCACAGTTTAGAAAGGACATTGACAAACTAGAGAATGTACACAAAAGGCCAATTAGTATGGTTGAGGGGCTTGAGGTCATGCCCTGAAAAAATGGTTGAAGAGACTATGATCATTTAACCTAGAGAGAGAAGGCACTTGGAGGTATGTCACTATCGTCAAACATTTGAAGGGCTGTTCCATGGAATAGGGATTTGATTTGTTCTACTTGGCCCTAGAGGCTAGAGCTAGGTACCATGGATGGAAGCCACAAAGAAGCAGATTTAGACTCTAGGTAAGGAATTACTTTCTAATTATTAGAACTATTTAAAAGTGAAATGGTTTGCCCTATGAAATAGTGGCTTGCTGTCCTCTGAAGGTTTTCAAACAAAGGGAGGATGACCACTCATTCTCCCTTTAAAGTGATGATGCTTGTTCAAGTATGGGTTAAATTAGATGGCTTGTAAGGCCTAGGTCAGCTCTGGGATTCAGATTATCTGATTTTGTGATGGGGGCAAAGGTGAGATCCAGACAAACTGCTCTAAGAACATTTCAAGGCAAAAATATCACTTTATTCTCCTGGGGTCCATTCAGAAATCAAGGCCTCTGTCTTGGGACTAGAAATGTTTTGGTAAATTCAGAAATGTCCTTACTAACTGAGATGATGGCAAAGAAGGCTGCTATTATTACCCCTACTGACCAGATGAGAAAGTTGGCCCATCTTCTTCCCAGGAAAGGTTCCTTTCCCAAACTCCATTTTTGTAAAATCTGACTAAGTTAGAACTTGAAGGAGTCATAAGATTTAGAACTCAATGGGGGCTTTGGAGATAATCTCATCCAACACTCATTTTACTGCCCAGGAAGCTGAGTCTCAGAGAAGTTAACCTGGCAAGAAGTGGCAGACCTGAGACAGGAACTCCAGGATTCTTTCCACTATACTCACTTACACTGTCAGATGGGGGGAAAGTTATGAAACAGTGAGGCTGATAAACAGGATACAACCAAAACAACACGGGAAAATATAGGAAAAGAAACTATTTGTTTTTGCTTCAGCTTTAATACAATTTTAAAATGGCTTTTGGGTAATTTGATGGTAGGCACAAAAACTCTCACACAGATTCAACAAGTACCCAAGGTACACTCACTGTAAAAAAAAGAAAAAAAAAGCTAATATTTATTTTTACATGATCTCTCACAATATTCAGCAAATATTGAATCAAAGTTCGGGAACTATGTTTAGTATTTGCAAGAGGGAGCTACAGAAGCAAAACCTAATTCCAGAAAGTATCCAATTAAGAATGAGGATTTGCTTTGATTCTGTCACAAAGAAAAAGTCCTCCTTAACCAAACCCACAGAAATACCAGAAAAGTCCTCCAGACTATGGAATGTAATCTGGTGTAGGGTAGCCATGAGATGATACCTAACTCTGTCCCTGCACAGATTTCTGGGTAAAAAAAAAATAATAAGCAAAGTAATATTAATGATGATGATAGCTAATTAGAAATGGTTCTGGTTGGTTCAGTAACATCTTGAGACTGGTTTGACAATTCCTTATGACTTGGGACTAAGCAAGGTCTCCTCTTAGGCTCTACTCAGGTAGAGAATGTGAGAGTGCTGAGAGACAGAATGAATGTTAGGGTGTGGCAGGGTCAGTGCTTTCCAGTTGTCTCCCTATCACCTTTCTGCTTCCTCAAACGCACAAATCGCCCTGTCTTCTCTGCCCTTTCTCTGGTATGTGGAAAAGGAGAAGGCCTCTGGTGGTAAGGAGCCAATGATCTACAAACTTGACACCCTGATCTTTCCTCCATCTTTCCTTCTGTGATTTTCTCAGGTTGATACCACAGTGGAGGCACAGTATCTCACTGTCCATATTCTCCACCAGCTAATGTCCCTCTGTACACACACACACACACACACACACACACACATGTACACACATACGTACGTACAAACCCTTACATATCTTCACATGTACACATCTCCTTTCATGTACACGCCCCCACCTTCCTCTATCTTTTGTCACATACTAAATGTATGGCTTTGGGCAAGTGATTTGATCTCTCTGAACTTCATTTCCCTATCTATAAAATGAGAGTGTTGGATTAGATGACTTCTAAGGTACCTGGGTAAGAAGCTAGGTGGGGCAGTGGATAGAGCTCTAGGCTTGGAACTGGAAGACTTATCTTCCTGAGTTCAAATCTGGCCTCAGTCACTTATTAGCTCTGTGACTCTGGGCAAGTCACTTAACCCTGTTTGCCTCAGTTTCCTTGTCTGTAAAATGAGCTGGAGAAGGGAATGGTAAACCACTCCATTATCTTTGCCAAGAAAATCCCAAATGGGGTTATGGATAGTCAGATACAACTAGAACGACTCAGTGACAAAGGTACTTTTGAGCTCTATGACTATGATACTAAGAACTTAAGCGATGATGAAGATGTACATTTATAAAGCACTTAAAAGTTTACCAAGTCTTTAAAAAAACCTGTAACCTAGTGAAAGAGGTTGTACATATATTACTATTTTCATTTTATATGGAAACTTAGTCCCTGAGAGGGGAAGTGATTTAACTGTAGTTGTATGGCTAGAATGTGTAGAGGGTCAAGCCTCAGTAAACTCAGTTCTCTAGAAAATAGCTCAGAACCTGAAGGTAAGGAAAAACGATCCCACAACAGCCAAAATACCTGCTCAGTAAGCTCCAATGGCTCCCTCTCACCTCCAGGATCAACTATAAATCCTGTGTTTGGTCTTCAAAGCCCTTCATTAACTGCAACCCCCCCACCCCTTACCAGGCTTCTTGCAGCTTACACTCCTGACTCCTCTCCTCTCCTCCTGCCATTTCTCCACTGTGCAGTGACACTGGCCTCCTTGCTGTGCCTCAAACAAGACACTTGTCTCCTCACTCCAGGCAATTTCACCGTCTCCATGCTTGGGGCAACTAAGTGGCACGGAAGATAGAGCACTGGAATCAGAAAGACCTGAGTTCAAATCTGCCCTTAGATACCTACTAGCTGTGTGACCCTGGGCAAGTCACTTAACTGCTTTTTTCCCTCAGTTTCCTCATCTGTAAAATGGGGATGATAACAGCACCTACCACCCAGGGTTGTTGTGAGGATCAAATGATATAATAATTGTAAAGAGCCTGGCACATAGTAAGAACTAGATAAATGTTAGCTATTTTGCTTAAATTGCTCTCTACCTCCTGGCCTAGGTTTCCTTCAAGTCCCAAGTAAAATCCCACCTTCTTCAGTAAGCTTTTTGTGATCTCCGTTAATTCTAGTGCCTTCCTTCTGTTGATTATCTCTAATTTATCCTGGATATAATTTGTTTGTATATAGTTTTTTGCATAGGGCCTCCTTCATCACACTGGGTGCTCCTTAAGAGTAGTCACTCTGCTTTTCTTTGTAACCCAAGCACTTAGCAAAGTGCCTGGAACACAGTAGGTGCTTAATAAATGCTTATTAACTGACTAGTTTAGAGCTCAAGACTGCTGGATGTAGCACATTGACAGCAGCAAGAAATGACAACCGACAGTTTGAAAGCAAGGGAAAAGATGGGAAAACTATAAGAAACAGACATGAAAATTTAGAAAGCACAACAGTCTGGAACCATTCAGAAGAGAAACAAAGAATCCTACTCAGTGTAACAGCCCTATAGGATTTCACTGTATTACACAGCCTGGAACAATAATTGGTGTTCGTAAGATTGACTCTGGGTCTTTGGAAAAAGGTTAAATTATATTGAGTATACTCTGCTTAAGCAGATAAAAAGAAAAAAAGTGTATGATATAATTTAGGAAGATTTCATTCAAAATTAAAATTCAAATAAGAAGGCTGGGAATCCAAAAAGCAATCTTTAGAAAAATTGAAGTTTTATCTACATGGGACAACTCAATAAATAAGTTAGATCAGGAAAATGAGCCATTAACTCTATTTGTAAATTGTTGTTGGTTTTTTAAAATAATTTATTCCAAATTCTAGTTAGTGTGAAGATTTCTACCGAAGGAGAAGCAAGTTTTACTCATGTCATTAACTGAGTAAATGCACTTTCTAATGTCTCCCTAGGAATTTTTTGGACAAGTCACTCATTTAAAAAAACAAAACCAAAAACAAATCAACATAATATTTGTCAAGTACTTTTTTTTTTCAGCCAAAGACAAGGTTTATTAAAACATCCATCATATTGGGCAGACTCTTAAGGAGTCTGAACATTAGTAAGCTATTGGCAAGATTATAAGAATCTGAGCAGTGGCTAGATTTTAGGAACCTGAGCCTGACAGGTACTTTTTAAACATGAGTAGGCAGCACTGAAGCTCCTAACTTTTATTTCACCTGTTTCCAAACAGAATAACTATAATGAGAGCTGGTAATAGTTTTCTTCATCAAAATTCTTCATTTTTTAAAAAAGGGAATAAAATCACTTAAGTCTACTCATACTTTCCAGGGTCTGATCAGGATTGTGAGTATCAGTTTTACTCCATAGCGTCTTCTCAATCAAGAAGCCATTTTGAGGTCTGTTGTGGCAGCATGGTATAGTTCAATTCAATAATTATTTATGTGCCCTGCTATGTGCCGGGCACTATGCTAGGTGCCAGGGATGTCAAGATGAAAACATGTAACAATCTTTAACCTCAGAGAGTTTACATTCTGCAGAGAAGAATGTTGTATGTGGAATCAGAACAAACAGATTTAAAACCTGGCTCTGCTACTCACTATCTCTGTGACTTTAATTAAGCAAGTCTCTTAACCAGAAGCACACAGGTAAATGTTTCTGGGGAAAAAAAAAGGACATAGGACACACTTTTAAATTTCATCTGCATTATTAACACTTTCTTAATGTCCTTTCACTCTCTTAATCATTTGAGATTTATCCTCTATATAAGTAGCTTTGTATAGATTGTAAACTCCTCGAGGGCAGGAACTATCTTTTGCCTTTTTATATCCCCAGGGCTTAGCACAGTGCCTAGCACATAGTGATTATTGAATTGAATGTAGTGGCATCTCCATTCCTTTCACTGTCCTGATTGCCCTGCCCTAAACATGCTTCATTTTTATCAATGGCATCCCTAAATGAGATGGCCAGAACTAAAACCTATATTCCAGATGTTTTTGACCGAAGCAGATCATAGCAAGATCTGACCTGATCACAACACCTGACCTTGGACTCTAAATCTCTGCCAATACAGTTAATAAAATTGCATTCTCTCTTTTGACTGCTGCATCGCCTTATTGTCTGACATTGAGCTTATAATACATGATGACACCCAGAGTGTTTTCATACAAACTTTGTCTGTCTCGGACTTGTAATCTAACTTTCTCTTTAACCTTTTATAAGACTTCATATTTTCTCCTATCAAATGTTTCCTTATTAGGCTTGGCCCATCATTTAAGCCTGTTGAGATCTTTTAGGACTGCGATTGTGTTGTCCAATTTGTTAGTTTTGTTTTGCCTCTCAGATTTCTGTCATCTGTAAATTTGACAAATATTCCATCTATGCCTTCATGCAGCACTCACTGTCTTATTTGTTTCCTGTAATTTGCTTGTGTTTATGCCATAGAATTCTAGACGAGTACTTTGTAAGGCCTGTTGTCTGGGCTTGTGGTAGGAGAAGAAAAGGAAGCTTTAAGAAAATCACACTTGTGAATAAGTTATCACAAATCATGAGGAAATGGATCACTAGCTGCCTAAGAAATCAATCTGATACAAGAAGGAAGGGGGAAAAAAACAAACACAAGATTATGAGCTCTGCACTCATGGCTCATTCTCTGAAGCATCTGGGGCCAACTATGGAATGTGTAAAATTGTTTCTATCTGACAACAGTAGCGATTTTGTGCATTTTCATGACATGGCCCTCGCCCCACTCTACCTATGTCTTTGTGACAATCTCAGGAAGAATCAACAACCTGGAAGTCTGCAGCCCATTGGAACCAAACTTAAGTCTTAAATGAGGAAAAACCACCAGTTTGATTCTCTTGTCCTCCGAGTGTTCCAATGTGGGTGATAATCTCTGAAGTGTAACACTGGGAAGGAGGTAGAATACTGACACACGGGTCCCAGGAACTTCCGAAGTACAGCAGGTATGAGACTAAAGTTACTTCAGTGACTTTTGGGGGGTTTTCTTTGGATTACTAATGGTTAGAACTCTCTTTGCCATACTATTATGTTTAAATACATTTGTGTAGTCTCAGCTTAGTGATGGGGGTTGCTTTCTATGAGGACTAGTAATGTGGAACACCAACTTGACAAAATAAAGGAGAATAAAATAGACATTATGAATAAAATATGTAGGTAGAAAAATGTATAAATGATCTGGGGTATGCTGACACAATAAAAAGTCCTTGTAACTGCCCTCCAGGCAAAATACATATTTTCAAAACCTGTAAGTTCTATACATTTTTTAAAAAAATTACTTTCCCTTGTGACCTAGGGCAACTATACATGCATTAGACATAGATCATTCCTAAGTGTCATTGGCCTTTGGTGACTACAGCATCAATTTCCCTGAGTTCTAAGTTCATTTTCTGGCCACACACACACACACACACACATCTGTGCTGTTAAGTTGCCTTGTTTTTCCTCATTTAGTATTTGGCATGAGCTTTCATTATGACAGTACTACAATTCAAGTCAATTGTGTGGACTCCCAGCTTGCAAACCCAGCAATGGGGCAAGGCCTAGTCTCAACATTTTCCTGAGCTCCATGCTTAGGTCAGAAAACAAAGAATATCCCAAAAGGCCTTTACAGTATTATATGTTCCATTCGGTTATCCTACTTAGCTCAGTATAGGCTTCTGACGGAGAAAAAGGGCATAGCCCCAAGATTCCCAAAATTCCCCTCCTTCCAGGAGTGCTGTCACTTTAATTATGGAATCCTTTGGCTTCCTGGATGTGACCTGGAAAACACTGCCATAGAGATTCCAGCCTCTGGAAAAGGCTGAAGAGATTCTCTTGGAGTTTACCAGTATAGCAATTTTTTTTTTAAGTTTGGCTTTGGGACTAGTGGGAAAGAAAAATTGGAAGAATTCTTCCTTCCTGCATGTCACTAGGAAGGAAGGGCTGTGTGCAGAGTCAGCCAAAAGCATCTGATCGATGGTAACCCTGGGACAGTGTCAATTTAGCTATTTCTGGAGTCTGACTAGGTCCAGCCTCCTTTGGATTTGCTTGGCCTCTTTTGCTAGTCAGGGCTGTAGATTTCATCACCTGAATTATAAACAAATTATAATATTAATTAATTTATACTTATACTTTATAATTAATTAAATTATAATTTAAGGCATAATGTTTAAAAATATTTCTTATTTTAGAAATATTTTGTTGATGCTCTATCTCTGTATCTTTCTATATATATCTCACCGTTACTTCCCAATTGAACCCTCTCCCATAATAAAGAACCATTAAGCAAAACAAATCAATCCATTACTTGTATTTGAAAATGTCTCCCTAATTCTATGCCTACAGGTCACCTTTCTTCTAAGAGGTAGGGAGCATGTGTGAATGCATCTTCAAATTGTTTGAGGAGAATTTGCTTTAGAACATCTTGGAACCTGAGAGCAAGTTGCTTTGCCTACATGACAAAACATTGAGATGTTTAAAAGTTTCATTAAAATGGTGTAGTGGAGTGGAAAGAACTCTGGAATTGAAATAAAAAAGTTTGAGTCTCCAGTCAGCTACTTACTAGCCATGAGACCTTGGGCAAATCTTTGAATCACAAAGTCCTCACCTGTAAAATGGAGCTAATAATACTTTAAGTGAAACTAAAATCAGAAGACCAGAATTTAAACCTGGGAGACTTAGTGCCTGTGTGATCTTGGGCAAGTCTCTTAACCTCTGTCTGCTTTGATTTCCTCAGTTATAAAATGAGGATATTAATAGCACCAACCTTGCAAGGTTGTTGTGAGAGCAAATGAGCTAATCTGTGTAAAGCACTTAGCCTGGTGTCCGGCACATAACAGGTGCTTAACAAAGGCTTGTTCCTTTCCCTTCTCATTCCTTCCCTTCCAGTTCAGGCCCTCATTTTACAGATGAGGAAAATGAGTCCCAAAGAGGTTAAATGCCCAAAGTCACCCAAGTACTAAACGGAAGAGCTTGTGCTTGAATCCTGGTCCTCAGATGCCAAATCTAGGGCCCTTTGTATCCCCAGGACCTAATGCAACACTTTGTACATTGGTGTTATTGTTCAGTTATTTCAATCGGGTCCCACTCTTCTTGATCCCATTTGGGGTTTTCTTGGTAGACATACTGGAGTGGTTTGTCATTTCTTTCTCCGGCTCATTTTATAGATGAAGAAACTGAGGCAAACAGGGTTAAGTGATTTGCCCAGAGTCACACAGTAAGTAAGTGTATGAACTCAGGAAGATTAGTTTTCTTGACTCCAGGCCTGGTGCTCTATCCACTACACCATCTAGTTGCTCTACCTTGTGCATATTACAAAGGGAATTACATTATTAATAATTAATCATAATCATTACAAATAATGAATGTATAAAATTATACATATACATATATGTAACATTAAAGATTATAAAGCATTTTCCTCACAAAAACCTAGAAATAGGTAGTACAAATACAATTATCCCCATTTTACAGATAAGGAAACTGAGACCAGGACAGGTGATGGTCCCTCACCTCAACTGTGAACTCTGAACTTGAACCTGAATCCTCTGAGTCCAATTTTTATACCTTTTCCACTACATCATGCTAAATCCCAAGATCATAAATCTAAGATTTAGGATCAGAAAATGAAAAATACTACATGTGACAGGCCACATGGCATAGTGGGGGTACACTAGACTATGAAACAGGAGAAACTTGGGTTCTAGACCCACCTAGTTTTGGAATAGTGGCTCAAATGTTGGCCTTGGAGTCAGGAAGCCCTGATTTCAAATCCTGCCTTAAACACTTACTAGCTCTGTGACCCTGGGGAAGTCATTTATGGTCCTCAAGCCTCGGTTTCCTCAGCTGAAAAATGAAGATAGTAATAGCACCTACCTCACAAGGTTGATATAAGAATCAAGTGAAATAACATATGTAAAGTACTTTGAAAACTTTAAAGTGCTAAATAAAGTGCTAGTTATTATTATTATTATTATTATCATCATCATTATTATGTAAGTTACTCCATTCCTCTGTGCCCCAATAGCTTCATCTAGAAAACAAAGAGACAGGATGATCCCTGAAGCATTCTATGAAATCATGATGAGAGGCAAAGGAAAATGTTTTTGGGCCATTTTAGCCTAGAAACAACCTCAGAGGGTTTTGTGAGCAAGTGCCCCCAAAATATCTCAAAGAATGTGTCAGCTAGTCTCATAATTTTTCATAGCTCGTAATGTAAAGGGTGTCCCAAAAGTCTTAGTTCAGTTTTAAGATAATAAGCTATTAAATTTATTAAAGCTTAAAATTGCCCTAAGACTTTTGTTATACCCTGTATACACACACATATATTCACATCCATCTATTCATCCATCTATCTGTCTGTCTGTCTATCTATCTAATACTTTCCTTATAACAGCACTATAAGGTAAATTGTGCAAGTAAAAGAACCTCCACATTACAGATGATGAAATGAAGGTTCAGAGAGAGAAAGTGACCTATCCAGAGACCCACAGCTAGTAAGTTCCAGTTGGGACTTAAAGCAGTGTTGCTATTTTTTTCCCATTACACCACAACAGTTCTTGTGTCTCGTTGCCATTAAAACAATAACCACTAAAAATCCCCAAATCCATTTTTAAAGCCTCCCAAATACCCTAACAGTATCTTTAAATCCCTTTCCAATTATGCTGATTAAGAGCAAAATGTGGAACAATCCCCCGGTTTACTTATAAGTCAAAGGTTTAATTTTTTTTTTTTTTGTCTAACTGAAAAACTTCTTCTGATTAAGCAATTAAAACTCAACAAGGTAGACATCATCACTGATTAAAGGTCATTTGAATGGAGGAAAGGATCTAGACGTCTGTTGTTGAAGTGGGCATACTTCTCTCCCTGGGCTGATGGCTAAAGTTGTGAAATGTTCTGGTAACTGTTGGTGTATCAGTGTCCATTTAAAAACATTTTTTTTTGCTGGGGTTGAAAAGAAAATCTTTAATAGATAAATGTGCTGACTTTGAGTCCATTGATGCACAGAATTTCCATGAGCTCAAGGAAGGATACAGTCATGGGCATTGTTATTTTTCATAAGGTACAGTTAATATGAAAGGAGAAAGAGCATGAATGATCAAGTTAACAAATATTTAAGTGTTTCCTATGTGTCAGGCACTGTGTTGAACTCTCAAGATACTGTGAAAGTCACAAACAATCCCTCTCTTAAAGTGCTTACATCCTAATGGGGGAGACACGAAAACAATTATGTCCATAAGAGATATATACAAGAAAAATGGCAAGCAATTTCAGAGGGAAGGCATTAACAGAGAAGAAGACTGGGAAAGGCTTCCTATAGAAAGCTGAATATTAACTTAGAATGAAAGGAAGTCAGGGAAGCCAGAAGGCAAAAAGGTGGAGGGAGAACATTCCAGGCCTGGGTGGAAACCAGTTAGGAGACTTAAGTGTTGTGTAGGCCTAAAAAGAAAAGTAGATGATTTGTTTCCCTCATTGTGTTAGACCAAAAACCTTCTGAATTGCTCTTACCCTTATTTCAAGCCTTTTGAAGGTGGAGGGTGTGGTTCCTGCAGGATTCCAGGACTCCAGTTTTGGATAATGAGATAAGGGCTTGCCCAGTTGGAGGGAGATTTAAATGGATGCCACTTAAATTTTCAGACAGTTACTATTGTTTAGATGAATCAGAAGCCTCCCATTTTAGTCCAGTTGCTCAAGGAGACTGGGAGGTGTTAAACCCTCTCCTCCTTTATTGAAACTATACAATTGACACAGCTTGATTGTCATGACCAGAATGGTGCCACTACCAGCGGGGTTGATATCTTACTCTAGTCTCCTCCCAAGGAAGGCAAGCTTTCCAGACTGGCCCCGGAGATCCTGCTCATCGCATCAGCAGCCAACCTCAGGCACACGTGGTTGGGAAGGAGGAATGATTAGGTTCCCAGTGTAGGCAACAAGGGATTTTTCTTAGAAATGATTATGTTTGTCTCATAAAGGAAGGAAAGTTAGGTTATATTCATCTTCTCTGCAGAAGTTATGGGAGATAATAATAATTTCTAGAATAATGAGGGTTCAATAAAAAGATGATTTCGAACTAAAATCTAGCTCATCCCCTCTTTCTGAATTCTATACCTCCCCTCCACTGCAAACACATAAATACACACACACACCCACACACACACACACCACACACACACACACACACATACACACACATAAACACGCAGAGTTTTCTAATTTTTTGCCAGCCTCAGACCAAGCCAAGTACCGAGGTCTGTCCATGTGTTATTTTATGTCCCCCCCGACCCTGGTTAATGTTTACAAATTGAGAAAGTGGCTGAAATCTGGCACTGTCATTCTATATCCATGTCATGTGAGACCACAGGTAAATATGAAAATCTGGACTGGCACAAAGATTGATCCAACACAGATAAATTACAAATTAAAAAAAAAATTAACAGAAACCAATCTGCCTCAGAACACCACTTGCCAGCACGAATCTCTATGGTAACTGAACTCTCAGTGGCCTCCCAGGGGTATTCAACTAGTGGGTTTCTTTTTTTTTTTTCTTCCCTTTTCAAGGAAAGTTCTCAAAACTGATTTAAATATTATGATATTCTCATCTCCGAGCGCTAAATGAGAGATGTATTCATGTTGGCTATGGTACCTTTTCAAACACATACTTTTCTTCCCTCAAATGCCATTGCCGTAAAGGTAAAATACTTCCTAATAGAAGGTTCCATGTAAACCTGAAACCCAGGGCTCAGGGGACCTGTCTGGGCTTTTAGAAACAGCTGGGTTAAAGGTTGCCAGGCAACTCAGTCAACCAACAGTAGGCAATAAGTGAGTAAATAAATAATAAACAGACAAATCAATGGGGAAGAACAGAGACAGAAATGTAGCTTCCTTTCCTTTCCTTTCCTTTTCACACTCGTTTGTTTGTCTCTCCTCTCTATTGTGTGGTATTGGGCTGCCACTTGCTACACACTTATTTTGTCAAAGTAATGTATACTTAATATCTGCCGATTTCTACTCATTTCTTCTCTTTACTCAATTTCCCCTTTTCCTGGCCCAGGGGATATTCAATCTAGAGAGAGAACCACACCTCCCTAAAAGGAAAAATGGAAGCAAATGAGGAAACCAGGCTTTCTCATCTCCTTCCTTCCTCGCTCAAATTTCTACCCAAATCACTATAAGGAGTTTAACTGGATTTCAATAATAAAGGAAGGGAATAAGCATGTACATAGCAGCTACTATGAGCCAGGCACTGAGCTAAGCACTTTACAAATATTAAATCATGTGATCCTAAGAACCATTCTGGGAGGGAGATGGTGTTATTATCTCCATTTTACAGTTGATGAAACTGAGGTGTAAGTGACTGTATAAGGGTTACACAGCTAGTAAGTATGTGCCACTTAAACTACTCTTAATGAGAGGTATTGTACTTTTAGAAACTTCTTTTAAGTTTGATGATTTTATTGATTAATGACTTTTTTTTATATGTGGGGTGATCTCAGAACACTAATTATATTCATTTACACATTCACCGAAATTATGCTTATCAGTTTAACTATGGGTATGGCTCTTAAAAAAACGAACAAAATAAAAACCTGGTTATTATTGTCATTCAATCCATAAGCATTTATTAAGTGGTTGCCTTATTCTAGGCACTGTGCTAAACAATGAAGATGCAAATAAAAAGCAAAAACAGCTCTTGTGCTTAAGGAGCTTATATTCTAACAGAGGAGTCAACACATCTATAAGTCATTGGATACAAGATAAATACAAAATGGATGGAAGATTTTTTATTATTAATAATAAAACAGGACTAATAATAACAAATCAAAGAGAAAAACCTTGGCATTATACCTCTTAGAGATTCAGAATGTCATGTTTTAGATTTTAGAAGCTACACAAACACTTAAGTCCTAGCTTTATCAGGGAAATCTATTCCAAGTGATTATTAGAACCTGCCATTCTTAAGAAATCTGTGCTACTCCCATTAGAGTCTCTAAATGAAAAAGAAACAAAGCACAAGATGTCTGGAGAGATTTGATGATACCCTTGACCTTAGAAGACGTACAGTCTGATGTAAGCACCTTAATGATTTTGCAGATCTAGACTTGGCATGCAACTGGGAGGCCTCTTAGGTATATCCGTAAGTTTGACATTTACTGGACTTGGTGTTTTTTTTTTCCTCATCAAACTCTTTTAAAAATAATTTTGCAGAAACTTCTCCAGTATGAAATCCAACCAAAAACATACTCAAAAAAGGTAGTGGATCAATTTTACTGCCGGCCAGAGTTTAGAATAAGTTACTCACTGTACTTGTTGAGTGAAATAAACATTTTGTTAGCAAAGGCTCTTTGGCAAATAGATATCTGGGATGGCACAGATTCAGCAAAGTTCCATCGGCAAAGAATTAGCCTAACAGCATGGGGGAAGTAGAGAAGATACACCCTGGGGAGCAGAAAATGTTTAGCAAGGTTTGTTGTTTTTAGCTTTAAGATTTTAAGTACAAAGCCCTAAAATAATGAAATAGCATTGGAGAGAATGTTCAGCTAACAGTATAGATTTTGTTTCATGTTGAGAAGAAATAATCACCTGGAATCTGTGATCTGTGGTGAACTGTGAATTATCATAGGAAGAAATTCTGAATTGAAATCCCCTAATTAAATTCTTCAATGTTCACTAGTAAATAATCGAGCACTGCTGAACTCCAAGTGTTGAGAGAACACTTACTGTGTGGAGTGAAAGGCCAATGACTGCTTCTTTATTGAGCTTGATACATATGGTGAAAACATATTGACTAATTACTTGGCATTTCTGAAAACCAAAGAAAGCAAAATGGAGAGCTGTGGGGTGTGGGTGGGGTGTTAGAGAATGACCAGGTATGTTTATGATAGAAAAAAAAAATCATACCATACAAAGAAATGCAAAATGAGAAAAAAGGATGCCAAACAGGTTTAGGGAAGGAAATGAAAATAATTTTCTAAGAAGTCCTGATCTATACTACTAAGTGATGACCTTCATTATTTAACAGAACTGTATTTTTACAAAAATAATTGGGACCTCAAGTTATCTGATTTACCAATATGGTTAAGAGAGAAGAGCTCTGCCCCAGCAGCCAGGAGGCCAGAGTTCAAGACATGATTCTGACATTTATTAGCAATGCTAGTATAAGCAAGTCGATAATCACCGAGTCTCACTTTCTTCCTTGGTAAAATGAAAGGTTTTGATCAGTTGAGCTTTCAAATGTCCCTCCCAGCTTTAATACCCTGTGTCTGAAGGTCACTCCTAGCTATGACATTTTATGTTTCGATGTTCTTTTCACTAGATGAACATCCTAGATCGTATTCAAACACCAAAGCTTGTAATTAAGCAAGGTATACTTATTAACCAGAGAGGATTCAGTCAGGTTTCCATTCTCACACAGAAAAGTGATTTTTTTTCTCCCCAGGAATGAAAATCCTTTGCCTGGCTCCAGATTACATACCTGATGACCTCTGAGGGTTCAACGTGGGGAGTGTAGCCTGGACTGCCAGTCAATCTGCCATGTCATTGACATATCCCTTAAAGTACAGAAATCTTCAATCCTAAATAGGGCTATTTCATCTCAGATAGGGGCACCAGAATATACTCTAGAAAAGAAATTCCTCTTCTGAGAATTCATTCCCTCCATTACACACTGGGCACAAGAGAAGAGACAGAGATACAGAAACAGAGACAGAGAGACAGAGTTAGAGAAAAAGAGAGAAAATGAGAGAAGAGAGACAGAGAAAGAGACAGACAGATTCAGAGAAAGAGATCTGAATAAAATACTATGTATGGATTTGATCTGAGTCAGATGAAGAAAGTTGCATTATTATTGATTAGAAGTAATAATCCACATGTACATAGCTTTTTGATAGTAGCAAAGCACTTTCCTTATCACAATCAACATCTGAACTACATATTGCAAGTGTTGTCATTCTTATTTTTACAGAGGGGAAAACTGAAGCTCATAAAAAGTTAAGTGACTTCCTGATGGTCATACATCTAATTAGTGAGGGATGGTATTTATATTCATATATCCTGATTTTGAATTTATCATCTTTTCTATCACACCACGCTGAATCTCCATTATTATTGCTCCATTAACTAGGAAGGGATCGTAGGATCATAGATTTAGATTGGGAAGGACTCAGAGGCCATGAGGTCCAACCCCATCATTTTACAAATGAAGAAACCAAGGTTAAGTGAATTTCCCAGGGCCATACAACTAGTTAAATATCTAAGGCAGGATTTGAACCCAGCTATTCCTGAATCTAAGTCCAGCACTGAATCAGATTAGTAACATGGTTAAAGAGCTCTGCACTGGTCGCTAGGAGGCCAGAGTTTGAAGTCCTGGCTTTGCCATTTATTAGAAGAGTTCCTGAAGGCAAGGTCACATAGTATCAATTAATACATATCCTGACATTTACTCCATTTACTCTGTGGCTTCCACCATGGAACTGTTAATGGTAAAGTTGGGGCTAGTTAGTGACTTATTTTTATGACACCCATACCCTGTACCTTAAAGTGCTATGTGTCATACATTTATTTTTTTCAAATTAAAGTGAATTAAAATTTATTTTGGCCAGAACATAGTTTGAGAACTTTATGAAACCGCATGAGATAAGTGGAGAAGCCCTGAGAAATCATGGTGACACATAGCCCATCTTTTAATTCTTTGGTTTTAGATAATTTATTTGTCTTTATCACAGACCAGGGACTACTCCATCTATCTGTTGCACAGGCAGTTTGAAGGAAATTCAGGACAAAGGCCACTTGAGGATATAACAGAATGCCAAAGGGACAGCCTGGAAAAGTAATACCTTTCTTCTCATCTACCTTTACATCTCAGTTTCCTCTAGTTTTGGAAGGAGAAATGTTCTAAGCTACAGAGACCAAATTCCCCCAGTTCCCAGAAATATTCCTCCATTTGAGCAGAGCCACAATCTCTGGACTTTCAACAGCCACAGCAATTCTGACCTGGGCTCAGAAAGAGAGTGTGTCATTTAAAGAAATTCAGAGACAAGAGAGCTGAATAATGACAACTAAGCAGAGCAGGATGAGAGAAGAAACTGTTCTCAAGATTAATATCCATCAACCTACTTTGATAATGATTTCCCCATATACTAAACCACAGAGACTCTCTAAGCCAGTCACCGTAGAGAGTATTAATGAATTCTTGAGCATATTCCATGAATATCACCTAATGCCATGACCAGTTAGTAACCCTTAAGGCATTCTTAGAAACCTGGGAAGATGGGCTTCCCTTGATGAAGCACTTATTAGAGAGTTTCCATTTGAAATTAGATTAACCTTTCCAAAGGAGTCTGGGGACAAAACCAAACCATGGTGCATCAGCAGGAGATAAGGCACAGTTCAACTAAACAGGAGAGAACTGGGCTGGGCTGCCATCCCCATCTCTGCTTCTTAAATGCTGGATTCTCGGGGTTGGTGCTCAGGGAATCTGATCCAAGAATCTAAAACAAAAGGAATCTTCACAAACCTCTGAATGGGAGCCTCGAGTGATAGAGACCACTGGAGTCCCTACCCAATCAAGGCCCCTGTGACCGGAGGGAGACTTAATACTCTCCCCACCTTTAAGATGTGATGAAAATCCCACTGTTGAAAGAGAAAGTTTAGAAATAAGAACTGAAAAAGGGGATTACTGCAGGTTCCTCACAAAAAGGATTAGCGGATTGAGGAGTAAAAAGATCAAAAAGACTTACATTGAAAAGGCTCTCAGAACCTCTTCATAGGCTGAATTTTTTAACAGAGCTTGTAACTCAGCTGCTGGGCTTTGCAGTCACCTCTCGCAATTAAACACATTCTAAATGCGAATTAGTATCAGGAGCTGATGGCCGAATGCCTTGCTTCATTACCGATTGAAAGTACAATGAAGATGAGGAAGGAACTCAGAATTCTGACCCAGTTGTATTCTGCTTGCCTAGCGAAAGAACTCTCAAAGTTCTGACTTAGCTTTAACCGAAACACCTCATTTTTTTTGCAAGTTTAAACATTTTAAGTGTATTTTGCACATCTCTTCATCTCACCAGACCCTTAAAACAATCTATCCGATAGGTAAGGTAAGGCATTGGATTTTCATTTTCCAGGCAAAGAAGTGAGGCACAGACTAGTGAATTAACTTGCTTTTGGTCCCATGGCTGGTTTGTGGAAGACTCAAGATGGGTTACATCTCCTGACCCCCATTCTACTGGACCACCTAAGCCAGAGAAAAAAGAAATAGCTGAGATTCGTCCGGTCTGATAATAATGATTCCTCACCATAGTGGTCTTAGCACTTTTTAGATTTGTATCAGTAGGAACGCTGAGCAGCCTATTCTGAAATTACATGATCAGAGAAAAAAGAAATGGAAAGTTATATAACTTAAGGTGGTTCAGTTACCTAGAAATACCCTGAGAAGTACAGCTACAATGTCATCAGAATGAGCCAGACACTAGTAGTCCTTTGGAAATCCTCTGGTAAAGAAAATATTCTATTCACATGTCACCAAAAAACAAAAACGAAAACAAAAACAAACCACCAACTGTCCAAACAAAACCAAACCCAAACCCAGACCAACCTCTCCCCAACCAAGCACTCTGTGGCAATTAAAGGTCCAAATAAAACAACAAATTTCATATATGGTGTGATATAGTAGAAAAAGTTTTGAATTTGGAGTGCCAAGACTTGGGTTCAAATCTTAAGTCCCTGAATGACCTTGGACCTTTCTGGTCCTTGACTTCCTCACCTATACCATGAAGGTATGGGGTTTAATGACCTCTGTATAAAGTCATGTGTAGTACTTTCATTCAGTCAATACATGATAGCTTATTCTTTTATATCACTATATTTTGCTGAACTGGTTAATAATTACAAAACTGAAAAGGATCTGGTGTTTACATTTTTGCATTCATTTACAATATTTTTTTCCTGGACTTTGGCTATCAGATTAGTCTCATAATTCAAGTGATGTTATTTTAAAAGAATCATAAAAATAATGATAACAGCTAATACTCATATAGCCTTTACTATTTACCACGTGCTGCGCTGAACATTTTATAATAATTATCTCATTTGATCTTCACAACAATCTGGGGAGATAAGTGTTATTATTATTATTCCCATTTTACAGGTAAGGAAACTGAGGCAAACAGAAGTTAAGTGATTTGCCTAGGGTCATACAGCTAGTAAGTGTGTAAGGCCAGATTTGAATTCATGTCTTCTTGACTCTAGGTCTGGCATTTTATCTACTATGCCATCTCGCTGCTTCTATGATTATTTTCCTTTTCTGCACACTCCTGCAGAACAAATTTTGCTGCGTATTACCACAAAAAATCCTTCTCTATTACCTTTGAGAACCCTATGCCAGAAGAACACAATCTCTGATAGGCCCTTCCAGGCTAGAGAGGCTGCAAGTGATGCCCAGTAGACCATCTATTCATAGTCTTAGGATTAGCCTACATGAATATGGAGACATCCAATAAGAGTGGGCCACCAGTGAACACAGCATTATACTTGGAATTCAGAAGATCTGGTTTTGAGTTTCTCCTCTGACGTTTATGTGGCATGAGCCTATGGGCAGGCAGTAAATCTCTCTGAGCCTCATTTTCCTCTTGTGTAAAATGAGCTATTTAGACTAGATGGTCTCTAATGTACCTTTTAGCTCTAAATTCATGAATTTATGAGATCTGCATTGGTAAAAGTGTCTACCCAGGGGTGGGGAACCTGTGGCCTTGAGGCCACATGTGCGGGCTTGGCCACAGGTTCCCCACCCTGGTACACCAATGAAATTACTGACCTTCAAGAATGAAAGGACTACCAATATCCTTGTTGGTGGATCTATTAATCGGTTTGATTTTCTGGAAAACAATTTAATATGATACCAAAAAAAAAAGAAAGAAAGAAAGAAAAAAGCAACTGAATTGTTTATACCCTTTCATCCAGAGATACCACTATTGGGTGTACACACAAGGAAGATAGAAAGTTCCAAACTGTACCAAAATATTGACAATGGCATTTTTAAAACACTTTTTCTTTTGTGAGGCAATCGGGGTTAAGTGACTTGCCCAAGGTCACACAGCTAATACATGTCAAGTGTTTGGTCTGAGGCCAGATTTGAACTCAGGTCCTCCTGACTTCAGGGCTGGTGCTCTATCCACTGAGCCACCTAGCTGCCCTATGGCATTTTTTTTAGAATGAAAAAAGAGGATGGGGGAATAAAACTGGACCCATGAAATTGGAAGTAGAATGAGTGTTGATAGATTAGGGAACAACTAAAAATTGTGGCATATGAAGCATAATGCAATATTGCTGCACCATAAGAAAGGGTAAACACTGGGAATGAGTGAACTTGGGGAGACATCTACGAACTCATGTGGAGCGAAGAAAGTAGAGCCAAGAGCACTTGGTAGATCCGCTATTACCATAATATTACAAAACACTAAAACACATCAGAATTTACTGAAGATGAAACATACTGCTGTGATTGATTATGGCAGTCCAGTAGCAGAGGTAGCCCAGCACTGCAAATATTATCAGATATGGCAGATACGTTGCCTTATTTGTTTAACTATTTGTCTTTGATCAAGGGAGAGTTTCATAAAAGGGAATTATTGGGAAGTGACACTGTTGTAAAAAATAAACAGCACCAATAAAATATTATTTTTTAAAAAATTGAAGTAGTAACATGATTAATATGGAAATATGTTTTTGCATGATTGCACATGTATAACCTATATCAAATTATTTGCTGTCTCAGGGAGGGTGGAGGGTAGAGAGGCAGGGAGAGAATTTGGAACTCAAAAACATTTTTAAATGAATGTTAGAAATAATTTTTACATGTAATTGGGAATATATATATAATATATTTAAAAATAGAAGTACTACAAATAAGATGCATGATTTTCCTCACGACTTTTTTTTAGGAACTCATGAGACCACAGAAATGTATCAACTTCCATGGAATTCACTAAGCCAACTGAAGCCTCAGAATTTAGAACATAATGGGCTTCAGTAACTTGCTTTGATACCGGGAAATCTACATGAAATGTTCCATTCAGGGTTGACTCTAGATTTGATGTCATCCACACAAGGTTGTATAATGGCCCTATTAAATTTGGTGAGGAGTTCTGAGACTGCATAGTGGAATTGGTTTGCCATCTAAACATTGCAAATTGCTAGGTTAAAATAAAGATAAGCAGAGAGACGTTTTAAAGATCTCTTCTTAATTAAAAGTTTTCTATTTTTTAAAGCATTTGAAAAATGAGTGGCACATCGTCTTAAAAGGAAGAAAGAGAGAGCTCAGTTTTCTCATCTGAAGACTCAGATACAGATAATTTAATAGCTGGACTAATTTTTTTTTTTAAAGTGGCTTTACCCAGAGACTACTCATCATTCCTCATTCATCAATCAATCAGCAGTTATTTACTAAGTGTGTGCAAATGGGCAAGGCCAACAGTAAGATGCTGTCCAGTCCCAGCTCAAATCTCACTTTTAGCACATGGCCATCCCACTGGGGATGTGACTACTTCTGTTGCTCTCATTGTCTGCACCCCTCGTATGACACTCATCGTGTACTGTGTCTTATCATAGCTATTTGTGTACACAGATTCTCTTTCCCAACCAGCTCTTAAGCTCCTGGTGGTCAGGGATTGTACTTCCTACTTCTCTACCATATTCTATATGGTATCTAGCACTAAATAGTGCACCCTCAATAATACTTGTTGAGTGAATGAATGAAAATAAAGTAAATGTTGTATTTGCTGCCCTCAAGGAAGTTGCAATCTATAAACAACTGTGAAAATACCAACTGTACCACACATCAGGGAGAAAAGGTATTTATCTTCAGTGTTCAGATCAGCACCTGCAAAATGGATGTTTCAGCCTGAAACATGAAAAAATTGGCACCCTACACGTGCAAAAGATTTTCATAATGAGCCCATGAGTCAGGAGGTGGGGTTCCTAAATGAATATCGTCAATGAATATTGTTCTAGCCTTAGAAGCAGATTATATTTTGAGTTCAGATCCTGGCTGATAATAACTAGCATTTACATAGCACTTTAAAGTTTGCAAAGTTTTATAACTATATATATATATATATATATATATATATTCTCATTTGATCCTCACAAGAAACCTGGGAGGTAGTGCTATTATTTCCCCCATTTTATAGATGAGGAAACTGAGGCAGACAGACATTAAGTCCAGGGCCAGGGCCATACAAGCAGTTAGGTATCTGAGGCAGGGCTTGAATTCAAGTGTTCCTGACTCCTAGGCCAGCTTGCTATGCCGTTTCACTTAGCTTCCCTCTCTATTTACTTTGCTATTTACCATCTGTAAGATCTTGGCTAGTGCCTTCCCTTTCTAGGCATTGGCTTCTGAAAAATGAAGCAATCAGGTTAGCTGACTTTTCAGGTTCCTTTCACCTCCAAGGCTATCCTATGAAATGTGACCCTGAATCTTAAGAATCCTGTATTCACCTCAGACTGCTGCCTCCTTACAAATCTCACTCTCAGCCTTTCTTATTTGTAACCCTTATTCAGCCTCTAACTTTAAAGTTGATTGCTTGCTTTCCAAGAGCAGCCGCTTGACGGGATTTTCCTTTTAATTAGCACATTAACCATAGTAACAATACTCCTAATAATTAATAAGCAACTCACCCTATTTAGGAGCAAATAAAAATGGCAAGAAGTCAATGTTAATTTAAAAAATGCTTGTAAACACAAATCTGGAAAGGCCAGCAATAATGACCTTATGGTGTTATTAGCAGTTGTGACGTTATAATAGGTTAAGAACAAATTCACTGGAGCTAGGCAAAGGTAAATACAACAATAACGATGCTTATTAAGCCTTGATGGAATGCTGAAAGATTGCTGGTGAAATATTAGAGTCCTATCACTTTAAAAACCAGCCTTTCCACTCTGCAGCAGACCCTTGGGTAGCCAAACCGGAAGTTGCTTCAAGTTGGTGCCAGGAGTGTACTCTAGCCTAGAGCATCCCCATGATACACCAGTCTAGGGCACCACTGGGTTTGTATATGCTCAGGGCTCAAAAAAAGTTTGTCTCTCTCACAAGTAAATCTGATAAATGGAGCCAGGGTGGGGAACGCCAAGCCCATCCTAGCACAGCCCCTCATGATGGGCCCTGAACGTTGGCGATCATTTCCTTCCCTGACTTTCATATCACTGAACTGAAACCATCAGTCCTGTCAAAAACGAGGTCTGCAGATAAAAGGCCAGTGCATTAAGAAAGCGCATAATTGTCAGCCTCTGAGTTTCTGACGTTAATCGTTTTACTTTAAAGAAGACAGTAGAGCTCTTGACTGTGGATTTTTTTTTTTCTTTTTGCCAACACATAGGAATTCTTCTTTGGAGGGGGGGGGGAGAGTTTAAAAAAAACAAAACAAAACAAGATTCGCTAATTAAAAGTAATGTGTTTTCCCATTTTTTGGCAATTTGATAACACAAAACACTTACTTGGGGGCCACAGGAGGAAACAAACTGAGACAGATAAAAAAATGTTTTGTGTTCAACCAAGCAAGACTATGTTAATGCATATTATCCCATTAATGCACATCAACATCGGGAATGAGTGTACCAATGCAAGCAAGAAGCATACACTTATCATCATTTGATAACATGTTTAATGACAGATTGACGGGAGATTTGCAAATGTGAACTGGCATCACTGTTGCTAGCTTGAGCTTCTGCCGCCTCCTCGGCTATGCCAGCATATTTATGTGCATAATTTGATTTCTCAGCCACACTGTTAGTACATTTTTAATATTAACTATGCAAGAACAGACAGCCGAACTTAAGTTGCACTGATGGTTGGAGTTCATTAGATTGAAAAAGATGGGCACTGATGACGAACACAGAGATGGCAGGCTGGCATCAGAGAGCCAACCTTGAACAAAACACACTCCATTTTGAACAAACCAGAGTTACACATTTCATGTTGTGGGCTGCGGCTGAGGCCCTTAGGAGCCAGTGGAAGAGAGAGGGAAAAAAAATGCCCGCCCTGGGCATTCTGACAGCATTTTTACAAGAACCTCAGCTTGAGGAGGCTAAGAGTAGAGGGCAGAGAGCCCCTTAACTGGGAACTGGAAGCCTTGAGTTCGAATCCCAGTTCTGCCTATGATTTGTTTTGTAAGCTTGAGCAAGTCACTTAATTTCCCCAGGCTTCAGTTCACTCTTCTGTAAAATCAAGGAGGCTGGACAAGCTAATAATAAAAACAATAGTTTATATTCATATACTATTTTACTGTCATAGAACTCTTTCACCTTATTTGATTTTCAAAATCTCCCTGTAAGGTAGGTTATATAGTATCAGAGTATCATGGACCTAGAACAAGCTGCAGAGTTCATCTAGCCCTATTCCTTCATTTTATAGGTGAGGAAACTTGAGACCCAGGCCTGAGGTTGAGCGATTTTCCCCAAAATCATATAGGTGTCAAACGTAGGTTTCGAACCCAGGTCCTCTGACTTCAGAGTCATAGCTATTTCCACTGTATGGTAGTGTAAGTATTCCTCAGATAATGGGATTTAGAACAGAATTTAGGGACTTCAGAGATAATCGAGTACAATTCATTCAATGGTCAAGCATTTGACAATTAACCAATATCTCCTACGTGCCAGCTACTTTGCTAAGTGTGGGCCTACGGAGGGGAGGATGAGGAGGGGTTAACAAATGCAAAAAAGAAAACAGTTGCTGACTTCAAGGGAGTCTGGAAAAACATGCATGCACAGAAATAAAGGTAAAACATATACAAAGCAAATACAAGGTAATAGAGGGTGTGTGGGCTCATTAGTAGTTGCGAGATCAGGAATAGGCTCATATCATATCCTCATTGTATAGCTGAGGAATACTTCAGGGATTAATATTCCAATGATCATATTACAGAGGAAAAGACTGAGGTTTTTTTTTTTTTTGGCTAGGCAATGGGGTTAAGTGACTTGCCCAAGGTCACACAGCTAATAAGTGTTATGTGTCTGAGGTCGGGTTTGAACTCAGGTCCTCCTGAATCCAGGATTGGTGCTCTATCCACTGCGCCACCTAGCTGCCCCCAAAAAACTAGGGTCTTGAGAGGCTAAGGACTTGCCTAGGGTCACTCAGTGCCTGTGGCAAGATTTGAACCTCTATCCACTGACACTTGGTATTACCATGATACCTCACAAGCTCAGTGCTCCCTTTTCAATATTCCACTATACTTCAAGTCTCTACCAGCACTTGTGCCTACAATGCAATCTACAATATTAATATTTTCTTCAACAATTCTATGATTCTATAATTATTTGTTTGGCATTATTTGCCCCACTACTCTTCTCCATTCATGTGGATAATTGAGATTATAATGTAGTATTAATAAAGATAATGTAATTCCTTTTCCTTAGATTTATATTTTCTGGCTAAGGAATTTGAAAGACAACAATTCTGAGAGGTAAGTGGGCCAGATACTTTTATTCCTATTTCGTAGATGTAGGAAGCTCAGAGATAATGTGGTGAAATGCCTTTTGCAGGGGGTCGGGGAGGCAGTATAGAACTGATCATGCAGCATGAATAGATGTGTGACCTTGAAGGAATCACACCACCTCACACTCCCCATCTGAATAATGGGTATGGGAAGTGGACTAGATGATGGAAAAGGTCCTTTCGATCTCTAAATCCTAATTGGGACTAAAACCTAGGACTCCTGAGTCCCACGATACCATGTTTTTAATTGTGTGCTTCTGCAAGCCCTTCTGAATCTTTCTGAGGAAAATAAAAAAAAGATTTTATTGAGTCATATTCTCCCTGGCTGTGTAGAGGAAGTCTCCTTTAGGAATTGCAGTAGCTGGTTCCACCTTGGTGTTTCTGGGCAATCTCAAACCCGCCTGGAGGGACCTTGTACCAATGAGTTGGGAACATATTTCATTTTCAAGTCACATTAGTGCCTGAGCATTTATTGCCTCTGGTATTAATTTGCTTGTTTTGCTATAATATATAATACAAGGTAGCTTTATGATATAAGCTGTAATTTTAAATTTTATGATATAAACTGACCCTCTTCAGAAGTCTGACTATAAAAGTCTTGTGGTGATGCGAGGGGGAGCCATACTGTTGAGCTAATAGTTTAAATCAGGGTAGTTTTTCCAAAGCTAACCTGGTACTATTGTGGTCTCCTATGAATGTTGCCACACTACCCTTCTAGGACCTCTCCTACCTGCTTTACACTTGGGGAAGGACTATATTCCTCTCCAGGTCCAGAACTAACACTGGACAGCTCAGGCTTTGCCTCTGATGCTGATCCTAAGAAATGAGATTCCTGCCCTTAGAGACTGGATTCTCTGCCCATGCCTCTCTTTGTGCCAGCACAAGCCTACTACCTTGCCCAACTCCTTGGTTTTCACACCCCCACAGTCCCCTAGCCAATCACATCCCCTTCAGCCTGTCTCAGAGACACCTTCCCAATGGGGTGGGCAAAGCCCTCTGCCCTCCACTCTTTTGATAAGTAACCTGGTCTGGGGACCTATGTGGTGCAGGATGCCCAAGATAAGTGCAGGATCAGCTAGGGAGATGGGGATCAGCAACTTTCCACTACTCACTGGCACTATCAGTGGCAGCCACTTCCCACCCCTACCAACCCCCATAGGAAACCTAGCACTAACCTTCTCCTAGTCATTTTCTTTCTCTGGTTTCTGTTTCTATCACACCTTTTTAGTAAACTTTTTCTGTTGTGGTACAGTGGAACATTTATTGAATTTTGAGTTAAAAAATCTGAGTTCAAATCCTGCTTTGGGCACTTACTAATTGAGTGGCTCTGGGCAAGCCACTTTGGGCCACGTCTCTGAACCTCAGTTTTCCTCATGTGTAAAATGGGGGATGGATGTTGAACTTGATGATTTCCAAGGTTCCTTCTATCTCTAAGTCTTAGATTTCTTCCTCTCCCATGCCTTCCATCTTCAGGAGCTCACTGAAACCTAGCTTTCTTCAGAGGACATCATGGCTCTTGTTACCCTCACCAAGACTGGATGCTCCTTCTTTCATATCCCATTGACACAGATAGCTAGAAAGAGGAGTTGACATACTCCTTTATCTCTACTACCACTTTCACACCCTTCCTCTGCCACTATCACTTAGCAACTACTTTTCATCTTTCCAAATTCCTAGGCTTATAGGATGTAGAGGGCATAGGAGAGAGGATAGTAACAGGAGAAGGGCTAGGACTGAATTTACTATGGTAGTGTAGAAATCGATACTGATTTCCTCCAAACTGATCCATATTGTCATCTATGGAATCTCCAGGTCACTTTCCCTCTCCCTAATAAGTTCTCTACTTAGTTCACAATCTTCATTCCAACCTGGATCTCTCAACTTCCTCAACTTCTGTGACCTCTACCTCTAAGTTATCTCAACCATGCACAGGAGTGCTCATGCCACAGACTGTCTCCTCCCATATACCACACCCATCCTGGCAGCCTACTCAGCCCCAGCTCAAATGAATTTTCTCCAAGTGCTGGAATTCTTCTCCTTCACACCCCCTCAACTCCACCCCACCACCCCACCACCCCATCCCAGTTACCAGTCAATATCAGAACCAAGCTACAGCTAAGGCAATAGTACTTGGGCCTTTGACCCAGCGTGCCAAATTTAGAGGGTAGTAGACATTGTTACAAAGAAATAACAGAGTTTGGTCCCTAGCTGCCAAGAACAATTACTTGGAATAGGAAGCCACAAGATGGCAGAGCCACCCCTTTACTATTTAGCAAAGGACACATTTCATTCTATTTTCTCTGGTCATGATTTGCAGCACTGGCCCTGGACACAAAAAATGCTAGTTATGGCTCTGGTCAACAGTAAGTCCTTCACAGATGTCATATCCAATCAGTATTTCGCATGCCTAGAATAGACAACCTTCCTTCTCCATTTGATACAATCTTTCCTTCAAGGCTTCAAGGCTCAGCTCAAGGGCTATTTCCTTTAAGAAGCCTGTAAAATCAGTGGACAGAATAAGTACTAGACTTGGAGTATGAATCCTTCCTTGGATACTCATTAGCTTTGTGGCCCTAGGTAAGTGCCTTAACCTGTCTGAGCCTCAGTTTCCTCTTCTAGGAAGTGGTGATAATATGTTTTGATGGTCAAATTAAATCATGCAAATAAAACAGTGTGAAAATTTTAAATTGTTATAAAAATATGATCCCATAAGTTATTCTATTTATACCTCTGCTTTTCATTGAACACATTCCAATTTGTAAAATAATCCTTTCATGTCCTGCCTTCCTCTCCTTTACTAGACTGCAAGCTGCTTTAGGGCAGAGACTCTTTTTTGCATGTGTACATCTGCAATGTCTAGCATAATACCTTGCAAACAGGTGCTAAATACAGGTTTCTTGAATAAATTAAAGTAGACTGGAAGCTTATTTAATCAATGACCAATCAGGAAGTTTTGTACTAGAAAACTCCCCAGGAAAGATGTGAAATATGTCAGCGCAGATTCCGATAGTTGAATTCATTGGCCTACGCCTGGCTAACGTGTTGGTTTGCTGTCATGTTGATGTAGTCTCAGAGTAGAATGTCCTGCTGTCTTATCTCAGCTCTGACATCAATTCACAGTGAGTCTTTGGATAAATCACTCAAATCCTGAGTGCCTAACAACCTTGAAAAACTGTTTCTGAGAAGAGGGAAAAATCAGCCCTCATGAACTGTTCAGCCATATTTTCAGAAAACTGAACTCCAACATGTTGTTGGCTGAGTTTTGCTGTGCAGTGTGATATGGTGGAAAGAGTGTGAACTTTGAAGGGAAGACAAGGAAGTGTGAATCCTACTTCTGATGATTATTAAAGTGACCATGGGTAAGTCACCAAACTCTAGTTTGTCATTAGTAAAATAGATGAATGATAATAATACATGCTCTACCTACCTCATGGAGAAGTGCTTTGAAAGCCCAAAAGTGCTTTAGAAATGTGAATTATTATTCATATTATATCAGGAAATCATTATCATGAGCTTGCAAGCTTCTATCCTCCAACTTACACCAGTCCTTCAGTTTCCCTTACCCTATTTTATCCCTGTTCATGCTGTGAGGCTAAGTCAAACCATAGTCACTGAAGAGTTAACATTGAAGGTAAACCAGAGGTCAATGAAGTGGTACATGGGGTGTGAGTGTATGTGTGTGTGTATGTGTGTGTGTGTATATGTGTATATGTGTGTGTGTGTATGTGGTACAATACCATAGAGAAGAAATAGCCTAATGTTGGACATCAGAAGGATATGTGACAAAAAAGAAGAGTTATGCTGGTCTTGTACCAAGATGGAAGAATAATCAATAGAAATGTGCTCCCTAACATCATGTGTTTTCTAAAAATCTAGAAGAAGGCCACTGACTCATTGGCTGGACTTAACACCTTGTGAAAGATTTTGGACAGACATAGACAAGAATCACACAGGATGAGAAGGCACAGATAGATAGGCTGTCATCTGCACTAATGGAAGGAGTAACTCCATCCATGAGGTCATGGATTTACTGAAGCAAGAATTAAAGTATTCCTGTTGCATTTCTCCCTGGATATTGCCATGTGGCCACTAGTGCTCCTTTATTCCTGGTCATTTATGGCCAGTAGCTATAATTCCCCAATTTGGGTATGAAAAATAGATGATGATACTCAACATAAGATCTTCAACAATGAGTTGTAATTTAAAAATTAACTTGAGGACATAGGAGCCACTGGAGTTTGAACTGGGAACTCAGAGATCTAGAGATTCCCACTGGCTAAAGTAAGCAAAAGGAATTAGTTATTAAGTCAGTGCCTTCATTACATTTCCACTTCATCCATGAGAACGCCTTCCAATTCACTTATACTTGTCAGAGGGCAAGCACACAGACAGTAGTTTTATTAGGGCTTCCTCCCTTCTCCCATCACGAGAAATATTTTCTTTATTCCTGACATGGGACTTGCCAGCATAAATGGTATCATCTCAAAGCAAAGTGAGGCTGAGAAATCAAAAGCTGGAATTCCAAGAGGAGCCTTACAGATCAGAACAGAGAGGCCAAGGGGAAGGTACAGAGGCTCTCTAGGGAGAACACACACTTTCTGCTCCAACATCATGGTCTCTTTCAGAATTCAGGCAGGATGGATTTCTAAATGATATGCAATGGAGTAGAAAGGGAGGAGCCTCCAGGGAATTTGGGAGGAATTAAGGCAAAAACAGGAAGAGAAAGAGGTGGGGTCTTTTTTTTTTTTTTAGATAGCACCCAAGATGGTTTGTGCTCACTGCACAGGGTCAGCCATCAGCTTTCTGATGATCAAGTCACCAACTGTTCTCTGTTTAACCCTGGTCTGTTTTGGCATAGAGCGTCTGCACTTATGGATTGCAAATTTATCGACATTTGACATCTGCATCAGCTTTCCTCTGATAAACAGGACTCTCTGCCGCCAAACAGAATAATTATGGAAGATTTCAGCAGTCATAGGAATGCCAAAAAGGTCATTAAATCATATTGAAAAAACAATGTGTTCGTACATTTAGTCTTGCCAGTAAATCTTCCGCTGAAGTTTGGACCACCTAGTGGTGATACTCAAAGGAGGGGGACTGAATTACAGAAGTGAGATAGGAATTAAATTAGGATCGAAAAATATGAAGGCAAGCACAGCAGGGTCTTTCATTTTCTACTTCATAATTCCCGAAGAAGCATGAAAGCTGTGGTTTGTTTTCACCAAAATGGAGTCCTCCTAAGAAAGAGGCTGTGCAGACTAGTCCACAACAGAGGTGTGGAGTGGTTCAAAAAGGCAGTGGGAATAAGAATCATTGACACTTATATGCACTTAAAGGGATACAAAGTATTTTTCATCCATCCATCTCTCTACCCATTCATTCATTCATTCATCCAAGGACTCCATTCATTAAGTACTTAATATGTGCAAAGCTCTGTTCTCAGAATAGGGGTACATAAAAATATTACACAGATCTTGCTCTCGAGGAACTTACAATCTATTAGGAGGGAAAAGATACATTTACCAAAAAAAAGTATGACACAGGGGAGAGTGAGATAAGTGCAAAGGCAAGATCCAGACAATTACTTTGAGAAATTTTTGGAAAGATGAGAACATTTTTTTTAGAGAGTTCAGGTAAGGCTTTAGGAGGTAGCACTTGAACCTTAAAAGAAGAAATAAGCTTGGAAAGATGGAGGTAGGAGGGTCAAAGGGGAAAGTCCATTCTGGGCATGGAAGATGGCATAAGCAAACACATTGGGAATGGGAGAAAGTAGAACAAAAATGAGAATTGGAGAGTAGACCAGTTTGGTGAGAAAGTAGGGTGAAGACCAGTGGTTAGAAATAAGATGGGAAAGGTAGGTTGGAGCCATCTGGTGGAGCATCTTGAAACCCAGGACAAGGTGCTTTGGAGGGTAGGCAAAAGGGAACCACTGAAATCTTTTGAGTTGAGAAGAGGCATGCACAGACCAGTGTGCTAGAAATATTTCCTAGAATAGTGAGAAGAATGTATTAGAAAAGGGGATCAAGTATGACAATTAGGAAGTTTCTACTAGCATCTAGGTGAGAAGATGTGAAGGAATGAATAAGATTGGTTGTAGTGGAATTTGAGAGATATCTCTGAGCAACAAGGGGGGTGTTGTTGTTTGCTCTTTGTTTTCAAAGAGGACCATGGCATCAGGAAGGTGATGCAATGACTTGCAAATGAATTGGATTTAAGTGAGGGACGGCTGTGCAAAGTCACCAGCCTCACTTTCTTCTCCAGAGTCTTCTGAGTCCAGTGGCAAATGTAATAGAGAGGAGAAGAGCCAAAGATAACTGAGGTTACAAGTCTGGGAGGAAGGTGGTGCTATCAAAGGAAATAGAGAATGGGCAAGGCAGTTTGGGAGAACATGATGAGTTTCATTAGAATAATGAATAAAATAAAAAATTTAAGAAAAATAAAAAAAGAATAAAATTGATTCTCAATAATCTAATGAGATGTGTAGTATAAGCATTACTATTGTCATTCTATAGATGAGGAGATTGTATCTTGAGGAATTTAGTGACCAGTGCTGATAAATGCAGATAAATGTTTAACAACCAGGCTCTTAAGAAAAATAAAAAATATATATGCACACATAGTTTTAAGCTTAATCTGAATTATTAACACTTTCTTAAGTCTAGATAATCAACAAAACAATAAATCAAGTCCTTATTTACAGCCAATTAATGCTCACACTGAAAATTTAACAATCAGCTCTCCCAAGTCTCTATGAGCTGATTTCAGCATCTCCCTGAGTAACTTACTCAGAATCACAGTGCTAGTAAACAATGGCTCTAAGATACAAACCCAGTGCTCTGTCTACTGAATGACATTGCCTAACAATACCAGCTATTCTTTGGACACATTCACACACACACACACACACACACACACACACACACACACACACACACACACCTTCCAAGACTTCTTCCAGTAACTAGCCAGGCTATGACAAAATATTGACGGAGAAAAAGCTCCGCCATGATCCCTTCATTTGTGTTTTATAGCATCTCCTCCCCCATCACTAGGCACCCAGTGACTTCATGCTGATTTGACTATTCTTGTCAAAGAGTGAAGAGGACTGGTAAATAAATCCATAATAACAATCTTTTATATATGTATAGTGCTTTCTGGTTTACAAAGTGTGCGTATATCTACTTTCTCATCAGATTTTCAGAATGACTCTGTAAGGAGGTAGAGCCAGAATTATTGTCCCCATTTAACAGAAGAGGAAACTAAATCTAAGATGACTTAAGTTGATGTGATCAAAGGCACCTAGTGAATAGGTGGCCAGTACCAGGTATTGAACCCTTTCCATGTAAATGAATGTATTGCCCTCTCCTAAGAGTCCCTTGCATTTTAAAAGAGGACCTGGGGGAGGGGATGGTAACAGCTAATCCAAAGATGTGAATCTCTAATGCTATAATTTCAAATCTCCATGACAAACAAGTGGGAATATATTTTTAGAACAGGAATACCCTTCTGACATACCTTAAACCACACCATGTAGGCAACAACGTCCTTTGCTACTCATTTTCTCATTATGTCCTGTAGGGAGTAAAGCCTAAAACCTTTCCTATTGTTCCAAAAACCAGATAGGAAATTATGAGTCTACGACATTCTTTTCTTTCCCTGTACCTCCTCTAATAATCTGCCAAGTGGAAAGAAAGTTAGCTCATATCCAGGTCAAGGTGTCAGGCTCAGGTGAGAGGTTCCCCTGACTCTCCCTCAAAGAAGCTGGCTTGACTAATCCTTTCTCATTAGAAACTCTCAGAGACAGCTCAAAGTTCACACTGCAATTTCATAGAAGTACCATTTTGTTTTGTTTTGTTTTGTTTTGTTTTTTTGCATTTTCATACTCTGTGGACAGTCAGGGCCACACCAGATGGAATTATGAAACATCGTAACTAGAAGTTTGGTTTTCATTTAATGCAGATATTTTTAACCCGGGATCTATAGATTCCCAAGGAGAATCTGTGGATAGATTTCAGGGAGTCCTTAAACTTGGATGGGAAAATATACATTTTATTTTCAGCAAACTCTAACTGAAATTTAGCATCTTCTTCAATTACGAGTTTAAAAAAATACCCTGAGAAAGGGTTTATTGGTATGACCAGACTGCCAAAGGGTACCATGAGATAAATAAGGTTAAAAACCCCTGATTTGGTACAACCCTCTCATTTTTCAGATGAGGAAACTGAGTCCAGAGAGGTTAGGTGCTTTGATAAAGGTCTCACAAAAAATGAGTTGACATTTAAGTTCAGGTCCTTTAAGTCAGCACTATTTTCTCTATGTCACGCTATATTTAATTTAACCCCTTCATTTTAAAGCCCCAGAGAAGAGAAATAATTTGCTTAAGGTGGAAAAATAAGTTAGCTAGGCAGAACCAGGTCTTGACTTAAGTCTTCCAGCTTCCAATACAGTGCTCTTCCCACTAGATCGGAGGGGGGGGGGGGAAGGCCACATGTGCCCTTGAGGCCACCGGTTCCCCACCCAAGCACTACATACACCCATGATGCTGCCTTCTGCTCTAGCTTTCTGTTTGGGCTCCCATCAATGAAAGTGGCCCCAGCATAACTATTTATAAGGTGCTGAGGGAGGATATAAGGGAAGGGAAGATGCCTTTGAACAACAGCCAAGTGTGATATGCCCAACCACTCTACATACCTCCTCCCCCATCTCGATTCCCTGGCCTGCATATTAAACCACTTATCTTCCTGATGTGCTCTGCAGGCACCAGGAGCTCCCTTCCTCTTGAGGACTAAGTGGCAGTTCTGTTTTCCTCTTGCAGGGAACTGCTTCTATCCTCCAAGGGGTTATTAGGAGACTTGCACTCATTGGCCACCTGCCTTCCAAGACTGAGCCCAGACCAGCTAATAGGAAACCCTTCTCTATGGTTACTAGACACCAGAGAATCAAAAGGAGGATAGCGAATGTACAAGTGGAGGACATTACACATTTACATGGGGGAAAATCTGCCTCCTGGCTTCCTTAAAGACACCTCAAATCCCTACATTTTGTAGGAAGCTTTTCCCAATCTCCCCTAACACTGCCTTCCAATTGCTGCTTGTGCCTTTTTTCTGAGACTGTCTTTCATTTACACTGTATCTTGTTGCGATCAATTGTGTTTTTTTCACGTTTTCTCCCATAGTAGAATACATGCTTAATAAATGTTTACTGACTGAAAAATAGTAAGAACTAAAACTTTAAGTATTCATTTTGTATTTTGTTTCATGGTATAATTTAATAGTATATGCATTTATGTGTGTATATATACATATGTGTAGTTATAAATATTTTCCTATATAAAATATATCAGATTATATAATATATGCAAATATATTAAAACTATAAATATAAAATAAATTCTATGTGTATATAAACATGTGTGTATGTATATGTGTATAAAATTCATCCCCTCATATATGTATTTGTATATATACACACACATACACACTTATAGGTTTGGACTTATAATTTCATTGGTATAGGGAAGTTTCAGTGAGAAAACTCCTTATGCAACAATTCTTATTCAATATGCAGTATAAGAGTGCCTGGCACATAGTAGGTACTTAGTACATTTTTGTGGGTTGATTGAAAAGAGTAGTGACAGATGGCTCGCCTCCATGTTGCCCTGCTGCTCACAAAGTTTTAAAAGAATCAAAGAAAGGTCTTAAATACATTGGGGAGGTCCCATGTGAAGGATTTAAAGAGAGATCTAGACAAGCATTGTACAAAATGAGATATTGTGGATCTACAGTGGTGGAAGCCCATCCCAATGAGGTCATAGAGCTATCCATGTGCTGGAGTACAAGTCAAGCCAAAGGAAATACAGCTTAATAGTTTCAATATAGGTCACCCCCTGCAAAACAAGATCTCATTGAAAAAGGAGGGTCCCATCCCTTACCCCACACATTCTACTGTTTTTCTAAATAAAAGGGTAGAAGGAATTAGCATTTGATCTCAATGCACCCAGGAAGAGTAAGGGGGAGAGCAGAAAGGAAGTCGCTGAACAGACTAAGGCAGAGGCCCAAGGTCAGAGGAGCCTTGGTTACAGGCCTGGACCACATGCCAGCTATTAAACTCAGAAACCATGCCAGGTGGTCAACTACCTCGTGTTTTTCTCAATAAACATACATGAAGCTACTCTCTGATCAGCACCCAAAGGTGAATTGATTCTATAAATACAATATCCCCTGTTGCCTGGAATGCTGTCCCTCCTCTTGTACACCTGGTTTATTCTTACCTAAACTTAAAGTCCAACACAAATGCCATCTTTCTCTTACAGACCTAGTACAGCACATTGAATGATTTTGTAATTATAATGATGAATATCTGTGTCACATCACCCTCCTAGACTAAGGTCCATAAGGGTGGGAATCTTGTCTTATCTAAATTTTATATTTCTTCCACAGTCTAGCAAAAGGACTCTAAATGCTATAAGTACTTAATAGATGCTTATAAAATTGAATTCAGAGGAATTAGCATTGGAAAGACTGCCTGAAAGAGGATACAGAAGCTCAGAAAAACCTGAGGTGAAAATGTCCCCTTGCTACTGCAGAATCAGAGGTTGTCAGTGGCAAAGTCTTGGTGGCTTGTAGCTGTCCTGCCCTGATCCTGATTGTCCAGTTCACTAATCAATCTCGTAATCATTTAATAAACATTTAAAAGCATTTACACTGTGCTTTAAAAGCAGAGAGAGAGAGAGAGAAAGAGAGAGAGCGTATCATAGGATATTCTACTACAGATTCTAATACAGATCCAATACTAAGAGTAGCATTGGAGAAGGAGGGAATAAAGGGGTGGGGCATATGTCTTAGTCCCATTGATTTTCAGGAGAGCTAGAGACCATCCCTTTGCCTTTTTATAGTTACCTTAGTTAAAACTGTCCCTATGGAAAAATCATACTATCTCCTCATTTCTTCTATTGAAATGACATGTAGGCCATCTGACTTTTTTCTTTTTAGTGAGGCAATTGGAGTTAGGTGACTTGCCCAGGGTCACACAGCTAGTGTCTGAGTGTCAAGTGTCTGAGGCCTGATTTGAACTCGGGTCCTCTTGACTCCAAGGCTGGAGCTCTATCCACTGTGCCACCTTGCTGCCCTATCTGACTTCTTAATATCTTTTTTTTTTTCCCCTTGAGAGATCCCAATGAGTGAATGGGTCTGGGAATGAAAGTATTTGTCACTGAGTTACTATTGGAGCTGAGTCTTTAGCCCTTCATGCTATTCTGTCTTGAAAGCTCTGGCTTTGAGGTCATACTCAGATGTGAATGCAATACTCCAGATGTGGTCTGATCATGGTGGGGTACAGCGATCACTTCTTTAGTCTTTTAGAAAGGATACAGCTATGCTGGAAAGCATCCAGGAGAGGTCAACAAGGATAGTGAAGGCCCTTGAGTTCCTGCCACATGAGGAGTGATGAAAGGGCCTAAGGTCTGTAGCTTAGAGGTGACACCTTCAAGGTCCAGCTCAAGGTCTACATCTATCAGTAAACCTTCCCCAATAACTGTACTCTGATCTGGCTCACATTCCTCTCTGTTTTCTTTAAGAATAACAAGAGACTTTGTCAAATGCTTTGGTAAAATCTTGGTGAAAAAATATATATATATGTATATATATATAAAGATATATTATATATAAATATATATTTAACCAAGATTTTATATGTAAAGACATATATATATATATAGACACACATATACATATGTATGTGTGTGTGTGTATATATATATATATATATATATATATATATACATATCTTTCTTCAGACTGATCAATCTAATCACCTGTCAATAAGGTCAGTCTATCTGATAATCCATTCAACAAAGGAAATAAGGCTAGTCGGGCAAGATCTGCTCTTGAGGAAGCAAGATTGGCTCTATGTGATCACCATTTCTAGATGTCAGCTAATCACCCCTTTAATAATATATTTTATAATATTGTCACAAAGTGTCATTAGGCTTACTAGACTAGATGTTCTCTACTATCTACCCACTTATGTTGTATATCAAGTTCCTATTAACCATTTCCCCACTCCTGCCTTTTCCAGTACACATTCTCTGGAGGTAGCTAGGTGTCAAAGTAGGTAGAATGTTAGGCTTGGAATCAGGGGGAGACCTGTGTTCAAATCTGGCCTCAGACAGACACTTACTAGCTGTGTGACCCTGGGCAAATCACTTAACCTCTCTTTGCCTCAGTTTCTACAACTGTAAAATGGGGATAATAACAGCACCTACCTCACAGGGTAATTATGAGGATTAAAAGAGGTAATGTCTGAAAAAGCACTTAATACAATACTTGATACATATAAATTTGGTGCTATATAAATGTCTATTCCCTTCCACCTCCTACCTCTTCCCTCTTTGGCAGAGAAAAGAGAAGCAAAGTTAGAACTGGGCAGCTCTATCTTTTCTCTATCATCAGTGGTCATTGTTCCATGGATGCCAGCAGTGGTCTTCTCCCTTCTGCAGCCCCTTCCCCCTCAAAATCCCTTTTTATTGCCCCTTGTTTTCTGGGATGGCTTCATCTCATCTTGAGGTTTAGCAATCCTGACACTATTCTCACAAGGCTGCACAATGCTTTTGGATTCATGTTCCGCCATCTGCCCTCACTTCCATCTTTTTTGTGTATCTATAAAAAGTCAACATTGGTTAATAAGATCCCTGTGTATTTGTTTTGGTTGCTGTAGCACACTTCCCTTTTTCCTTTTCATCAGAAGTGTTCATTTCTTAAGAATTTCATTTTTGACAGTTTCTCATCCCTCTTTGTTTTCTTTTCATTTTTTTGAGGGTACACCTATAATCATTGTGTAACACTGGTGGTTTCAAGTGTTTCTATGAGGTTACTCCTCATACTCCAGTCTCCCCTATCCTCTTTGTCTCTGGATTTAATCCGTCACATTCTGTTATAACAATTAACTTTTTTTTTTGTTGGCTTAGAGGCAATATAATGTCCCTCAGGCACATGTGGTCTCCTCCTCTGTTGTTTGTGAAGTTTAATACAAACAACTACCTGACACTACAACCACAATCATTCAGAGCCTTCAATTGGGAAAATTCCATAGTAGACCTTTGGTTCTTTCTCTAAGTTACATTTATATATAGCTTTAGTTAACATGATTAAGGCAAAATGTGGGTTATCATAAATGTTTGGTTAAAAAAGTAAGTAAAGCATATGGTACAGCATCTATTAACAGACAAGTATGGGGAAGAGAGGTTGGGGGAAGAACAGACCTTTTGGGCTGGGTATTTTTCTCAATCCTTAAAGAGATGAAGACCATTGGTAGCTTCAGCCCATCTTCTGCTCTGAGCTGTCTGTAGGGGCTGATGGCCCTCCTCAATTTCTCCCTTTTCTGCCACAACTCAGTCTTACTTTTTCTTTTCCCTTTCATTTGTCACCCTGGAGTCACTAATTCTTTCCTTTTCAGTACTTGAGGTCCCCATTCCTTCATCTCAAATCTCTTTCTCTCTCACAGACTATATAGGCACATGACTCCAGTCTGCCTTCAACCTTAAAGATCTCAACAGTCAGAAGTCATCACTGAGTCTGAGAGGGAATGTTGGTCCTTCTGTACTAAAAATTCTAAGATGCTAGTAAATTTTCAAATATGTATTACACTTAGGTTATCTCTTTGCATCCTATTTTCGAGTTTGTTATCCTTGTTTTATGGAACACTCATGCTCTTCTAAACTTGTTATTACTTTTTTGCCATTATTTTTCAGAGAATACACTATTATGTAGAATGTTTTTTTTTGTTCTGAATTCACTAGTTAGACTTGCTGATTCCTTCATCAAGAGCTCTATTTTCTATCCCTATTTCTTTGATATTTTCAATTAATCATTCAATTGTTCTTCTTGGTCATTGGAGTTCTTCCATTGTCCTTTCTAGGAGTCTTGCAGAATTTGTTAAGGTATCTTTACTTTCCCCAAGGCATTTTGACTGTTTCCCTTGTTAATAAGTACTTGGCCAGGCCATTGATATAGATCTTTTCTTTGAATGTCTACTTATTTCTCCTTCCTGAAAACTTTTTTTGTGATCTTATCTACTTTTTCTAGCTGAAGCAGCAAGTTACCAGGAAGAAGAAGAAGAAGCAAAAATTGGCACTTGCTAGGCAAGTTAAACCATTACCATCTTTCCTAAGACCCCAATGTAGATAGTCCAGGACCTTGAACCCAAGAACCTTGGAAATAGCAGCTCCTTCCCTTCCTCCCTGCTTCCATCTTTGGCTCTGAAGCCATATGCTAGATAAGCAATTACTGTATGGAAGAGGCCACCTTCTCCACCACCACCAGCACCAACTGTTAACCAACTGCTACCAACTGGCAGGTGTATCCTGGTACTACTTCTGAGGGTGCTATAGCTGAGCTACTGAAGTCACAGAGAAGAAAGTTCTTGGTTCCAAAGTCTTTGACATTGTAAAATAATTCAAAATCAGAAAGAGACATGATTTTATCAGTAGAAATTATATTAAAGAAGATGCATTACTCTATGCTTTACTGCTGCATTCTAAGGACCAAGGGACCTTGACACCTGATTTGCAGCTAATATCTTCTACATGTGTTATCTCCCCAATTAGAATGTGAGCTCCTTGAGAGCAAAGATTGTTGAATTTTTAAATTTGTATTCCCAGTACTAAGGCACAGTGATTTGCTTATAGTAAGCACTTAATTGATACCTTTTCATTTATTCATTCATCAATCATTCCGCTGACTTTTCTATGGTATTCTGGTTACAAAATGGCTTCTTCTTACCAACCTTCCCCTAACACTTTTGGTCCCCCTGCCCAAGTCCTTACTCTCTGTTCTTTTAGACCATCAGGGTTAGATGAGGTCTATTTCCCTCAGAGGGGGGAGCGTGACTATTTGGTACACTGCTACAGGGAGAGTCTAAAAGACAATTCTATTATGGTCTATTCTCTACTGTTACCAGCATAACAGGGGAATGACCAATGAGCTCAGGCCAAATGAGCATATGCAGATTGCCAATGATGCAAACTTCCCACATGGAAGAGTCTGGAGAACCTGCTTCTGGGAGAGTCCTAATGACGTGTAAGGGAAACACCTTAGAAAGATTTTGGAGCACTCTTAGATATTCTTTGTTTCCAATCTGCTAACCTCGTGGTGAATGGCAGCTTCTTTGATTGGCCATGGTCACAGAGTTGGAACTCAAGTAGGGTAGAGGGAACATTCAAAAGATTCATTTGGTCTCAACTTCAATCTTTTTCTTTCTTGATTTGACTATATCACTGATGACATCTGGGATTAACAATGATGTAAGGTGAGAAGCCTTAGATCTTATCCCTCCAAGGCTAGCATGGGACTCCATGAATATGGGCATTTGTTCTCCATTCTATTGTTTATTCTTTCATTTTAGGGGTAGAAAGTTGGAAGCTATCACTTTGTTGAGTTTTGGAAAATCAGGAAAGGCAGACATCTTGTAGTCAGGGAATTGAATCCATGCCAAGTTTTGCAGCCAGCCTAGCATTAATGATCCAAAAGAGGATGGAATAATGTCAAAACTCAACTCAGAAGTGAGACCAGAACTCACCGGGTAACAATGTAACATTTATACTCAAACTTGGTGGGGTTAATGCTATATAGAAATTATGTTGTCTGTGTTCACTCTCCTCAGATTGAGAAGCATCTTCCCCTTAAAATGTTGAGGGGCACACAAATGTTTTTACTTTTGCTATTGTAATTTCTTTTAAGTAAACATCCCTTTGTAAAATCTAAGCTATGTTAATTGGTTAAATGGAACTAGGTTACTAGTTCCTTGTGCTAACAGTTGGTGGTGGCATGTCTGGAATGGCAGTTCAAGCCAATTACATTGATACACTCCAACTTGTCAAGGTACCCCTAGAACTCTGAGGCAGAGATATAGAGAGCTTAGCTCTAGTACAGTGAGATAAGAGAGTACTAGCTATACTACTCTAGCTTTTTTTTGTGGCTTCTTCCAGGCTTTCTGCCCACTTTCTTTAGTTTCTAGACTGACCTTTAAGGGTTGGCCATGAAGTAGATCAGGGAAGGTCCTCAGGACACTGCTGAGAGGGGCCCCTGGAAATACTTCAATTTATTCCCCACTTGTCTTGGTCCTACTACTAGCTGTCAGTTTCCTATTAGGGATATTAGGCGTAATCAAAGCTTCATCTCCTCCTTCATTTTCTGGTCCCCTAGGTTCCACATTATAGTTGCCTCTGTTTCTTCTCCACCGTTGAGGCAGATCTGATTATGGACCTCAGATTTACTTGGTAGTTGGTTTTTCCTTGTGACATTGCCAAGGGATTAATACAAGAGGATGGGGCATAAAATTGTCCCAAGAATGTGAGTTATGGAGCCACACAGGACAAGGTGGGCCTTTATAAGTGGGCATGGCAAGGAGGGCTGTGCATTGTGTTATGAGGGATAGATGATGTGTTGGTCTTTTGTTATTTTTTTTTTAATAAGAATTACCTTGTTATGTTGTTGTTGCTGCTGTTTTCACTTTTCCTCTTATCACTGTTGAGTTTTCTGCATTTTGGAGCTCTGAGCTGTTCCTAGAATACCTCTTACTTTGCTGTCTTCTTATGATTCCTTTCTTATTCCTCCTAGTTTAACTTCCTACTCTTCAAGGGAAGGGACAATGGTTTTTTTTTTCTTCTCCATTTACTATGTCCCATAATACGCAGCCTAGAACACACATGGATTTGTTGGCCAGTATCCTTGGCCAAAATCAGGATCAGGATTCTGTTCAAATTTCAGTCAATTAACAATATTTAAGTGTTTACTATGTGTCAGACACTGTGCAAAGTGCTGAAATTACAAAGAGAAGCAAAAAATAGTCAATGCCTTCAAGGAGCTTATATTGAAATGGGAAAAAATAATAAGTAAAAAAATAGGTATATAAAAGATGCATACCAAGTAGATGGAGGGTGTTCTTAGAAGCCAAGACTAGGGGCAGAAGGGCAGAGAAAGAAGAAGGTAGCATTTGAGCTGAGCCTTGAAGGAAATGTGTGATTTTAAGAGGTGAAGGGGAGGAGGAGGAACATTCCAAGCAGAGGTACAGCCAATGCTAAGGCACAGAGATGGGGAAATTAAGTGTTGTATGCAAGGAACAGAAATCCAGTGAATGTATCATTTGCTTTCTTTATTCCCAGGTCAGATACAACCTTGACCATGAAACCTTCCCTTACTACATAAGTTAGAAGTGAGCTGTCCCCACTCTAAAATTCTCCATAGGATTACTGGATCAGATCTACATCTAGAAATGACCTTAGGGACCATTTAGTTCAAATTCCTCATTTAATAGAGGAAGAAATTAAGTATCAGACAGGGGGAATTACTTGCCCCAATTCTCACAGCTAGTGAGTGGTAAGGGCAACAGCTGATTCCAAACTTCTTCCCTCCAACTAAGCTCAGTGCTCTTTCCACCTTTGTATTTATCATTTGTGTTACTCATTCTTTTCTTCATATATTCCCTTGTAGTTTGAGTTCTCTTTTCATGCATGTGTCTGATCTCCTTACATAGACTATAAGTCTTTTGAGGCTATGGACTATATTCTGTGTATCTTTGTATTTTCTCCATTCTCATGCCCAATGCAGAAATCAACCAAGAGTAGGAACACAGAAAATATATGATTATTTAATTAATTGATTTCTAGACTATAGTCTTCCTGCGGATAGTGACAGGATCTTCTTTATTTTGTGTTCCTAAAACCCAGTACTTTGCCCAGAGTTGGTGTTTTTAAAATGTCTGTTGAATTTGATGAATTAAACTGACTAGCATAGTGTAGTGGAAAGAGAAAGGGATTGAGTCAGGAAAGCTGGATGCTAGGAGCAAAGGGGTTAATGGATATGAAAGTACTTTGACAAATATATAGTACTGTACAAATGCATTCTCCACCCCTCTGCTCACTTTACAATTCTGACTGGATGCAGGATTCTCAGCTCTCTGACTGACGTGTGGGGCTTTCTAAATAAGCAAGGATGAAATTAAATTCTTTTTTTATATAGAGAAGCTCAAATTCTCTCAAACAACAAATATGACAGCAGAAAATGAACACAAATCACCAGGTGAGCCAGGCCTGCTTCTTTTCCCAAAGCAGGAGCAGCAGAAAATTCACCAATTCACAGAAATAATGAAGTGCATTCCTTGAGAAGCAGCTCAGTGTCTCTGAGGGAGCAGGAGAGGTGGCTGCTACTGCAATGGTGCCTACTATATGGCACAAACCAAAGACAAGTCCACCGAGATGGGCCAGGGACCGAGGCACTCTTATTCAGCTTGTAGGTGAAGAAGAAAGGGAATAGAAGTGTATAATGTGTTATACCTCTATGCTGTACAGACCCACCTGATTTAATCACATCTGCCCCTCTGGGGGATTCTGTGTTCTTACAAACAGAACTGAAAGGGCTTCCATATATATATATAAAAGAAATTCAGATGTCTACTTGGAAAGTTCTGTACTCTCTCTGGTTGTGCTTACTAGGTTAGGAGATAACACATTCTAGTCTTGAATCTACCAGTATATGACTATGTGCAAATCACATTCCCTTTCTGAACCTCAGTTTCCTGTTCTGTAAAATGAGAGGGTACAGACTAAATGGTCTTTCAGGTCCCTTCCATTTCTAACATTTTGTGTTGTCTTCTGATGCCCTTTCTGGTTTAACATTCCATATTTTATGCTTTAAAGCCTCTTTCAATTCCAATATTCTATAGTCTATGCTCTAAGGTCCCCTAGAGTCATAACATTCTGTTCTAAATTCACTTCCAACTCTAACATTCTATGATTCTATGACAACAGAATAAATACTGGTCAATTCGGTCAAAATGGTCTATTCAGTTGATGTGGCACTTACGGACAATTTACAGGATAGCATGAGTACTAGCAATCATCTATGAGGTCTTGGTAATGTCACATTCCTATGCCTACTGGAACAAGGGTAAGTTAACTCTTTAGGATTTATATGTACAAAAGGATAGCAGCTCTTAACACTGAAATTTACTCATTGCCAGTTTAGACTTTGGGGTTGTAGGAAGTGACCCATGCATATTCTACCTTGCATGATAGTAATAACACCCAAAGTCTTTATGCATTTTTAAACAAGGAAGGATATTTTATGGGAAGCTTTGGAGAATACAGGAAGTAAGAGGAAGCTGAATTCAAATCCTGAATCTGTCATTTATTAACCCAAGTGACCTTTGACAAGTCACTTGACCTCTTTAGGCCTCTGTTTTTTAATCTGTAAAATGAAGAAGTTGGATTAAGTGACCTCCAAGATACTTTGCGGCTTTAAATCTATGAACCCATATTGACTTTATTTCAATATATGATATGCAAAAATACATGTTAAGTGTGCAGTGAGTTTCTTCTGGAACATTCTATATGTCAGAGTTGTGTTGCACAGAGCCATGTGCCTTGATGATCTTTATACCATTTCAGAGAATAGTTCCAAAGCACATATTAAGCACCGACATGAATCACTTGGTGTGTCAAGTGTCTTGATGCCCATAAAAAGAAAAACGGAGCTAGTCTTAGTGGACATTAATTTTTCTCTTAAATCTGCTGACCTTTGTGACAAATAATCAAATGCCACCCTCAATTTCTTTTGGAACAAAATGGGCTGCAGGGTTCCAACTTTTTTTTTTTTTAAAAGACTCCAAGCTGGAAAAAGAGATTTTTTTTTTTAAAGAAAGAGTCACAGCTAACATGCATGGAGTTGTCCCAATTGAGATGCCCACAGTGCCTAAATATAGCTCATCCTCTAGGAAGGAAAAAAAAAGCGAGTATTGTTAGCTTCTTGGGCTCACCGAGGTGTGCACACTGAACGACAGCCAAAAAGTTCTCTCAAACCCCAAACTGTGACATCCGCCTTAGGCTCCAGGCATTCTCTTCCCCCTGCCGGGTTAGCCTCATGTAACATTTACACTGGATTTAATAGGAGAACATGACATGCACTGATATTTCAACAAACTCTTGCTATTTCAGAGGAGAGCCGGGGAAGGAGCCGCACACCAAATCCCCTTCTATTTTTGGTACACTTAACGCAGCCAGCCATCTCTGCATCCTATATATCATTTAACCAACTGCTTTGCAATTCTTCCAGGGCGTGGTGTAATGACTGATTTAAAATCACTGCATTGCTAAAACTGCATTGTTCTTCATCAAGTTGAGTCATTTTTATGTGAAGTGTCAAGCTCCCTAACAAATAGAGGCTGCCAGAGAAATCAACTTCTTCATCTTAAAGCTACGGCTAAATAGTTTATAGCTTTAATCTGCTCACTGAGGTGTGCAGTCTATGACAGTAATTATAAATGCAAGGAGAAATTATAGCTGAATGCTTTAACTGCATTAGGAGCCATTTGATGAACAATCATGATTGCCTGCTCATTTTCAACAATAGAGGGCAAGTTAGTGTCAATGCATTAGAGGTTTTCAGCTCTGCTCTGCTCTTTCTTCCATTTACCACAGAATGTCACTTGTCTCCTATAAAGTAGAAAAAAAAAAAAAAGCACCGTGGAAGCTTTAAACTTGATGGTGGGAGAAAAAAAAAAGACAAAGGAGGAAACGCAGGGAAAAACTGTTTATCATTATGACTTTTTTTTTTTTGTGGATGGCTTTTGGGGGGGATTGTTTTGCAGTCTCTTTGCTTTAAAAATGAGCTCGTAGCAGGTAACTGCCCATTTAGTTATTAGGAGCTAGGGAGAAAAAAAAACCGAAAGAAAACAAAACAAAACTCTCTTCCCAAGCTCTCCCAGTGGCTCCTCCACAGATAATGACTTCTGGAAATGGAAGGAAAGTTTAAAATCAGATCATGGAGAAGCTCAACAATGAACCATCTGCAGTTGTTTTGGGCCCCTCCGTTCGATATCATGGTCACCATCTGCAGTCAGAGCTACCTATGGTAGGTAACACGCAATTTTATTCTTCTTTTTAAAAATCTCCTCCTCTTGCCTCCTCCTCTGTGGAAAGACGTTTTTAATTTAGCTGAAGAATTACACAAATGTATTTTAAAGACATAAATCCATATAAAAAATATGAGCTAATTAAAACATTGCACTCCCTGCCGTTCATAGATTTTCAATTTAGCGCAAGGAAAAAAAATGCATCTGGTTAAATGAAAAGATGATCCTGATGGCAGATCGCAGTAAAGGAAAAATAATGTTACTCTATATTCAAGTCCCAAATTACAGACTTCAGAAGCCTGAATGAGGGAAGAAAGGGAGAAGGTACAACAGAGATAAAAACCTATTGCAGTTAAGAAGATTTAGACCAGATCACTCAGCTAAAATCCATGTATTCGAAAGATGACATATTAGTTTAGTTCTTTCAGTCTGGAATGCCACCTATCATTTGATCTGGTTTCTGATTCATATATTAATTCTAGATGAGGACATTTCTATCAAGGCATAAAGGAGTTTGAAATCTCTTTTGGTGGAGGGTCTACTCATGTTGATGACATCATAGATCCTGGAAGTATTAAACTATTTCATATTTTAAGGTTAATTATTATGAGCATCAAAATTGCCTCAATGATTGCCCTCTCCCAGGCTCATTGCGTAGAACAGCAGGGCTCCAGAGAATAGCTTTTGGGAAACCCTACAGTAGGTCAGTTTCAGCATCAGTGCATTGTCAGGATCATATGTTTGTATTTTGACCAGTGGATTAAAGTCTTCCACTCTATAACTCATATCTTTTCCCAAGAGGCTTTGCCTTGACCCATCAAAAACACACTGACACTGTGAAAGTATTCCAAGTGCTGCAAGCATGGCTGTCCTTTCCCTGGAGGCAACTGTCATTCATACAATGACGCTTTCCAGGGTGGGGCCATATCAACAGTGGCCCACCTCCTGGAATGGAGTTTCATTCCAGGAATAGCCCATGGCGTGATGAACTTATCTCCCACTGTTACCCAGGCCCTTATTTCCATCCTCAACATTCCATTTTGGAACCATCTACCAAAAGATACATCTTAAGAAACAGGGCAGACATTCTAATTTGCTTAGGCCTCACACAAACTTTCAGATGGGGTGTCCTTGTGTGCATTTATATAATGAATAGCCCAATCCCTTAGAGCCAGTTCTATGTTGCGGGGTTGTGATAATTCCCTATCCTATTCTTAAGATAAAATTGCTTTGAACACTGTTCTCTAACGTGTGTGTGTTATACTTTAATTGTAGAGACTAGGAATGAACCCAGAAAAGGGGGGATCATGTGAGTCAAAATATGTCCTACCCAAAATTAGGCATGCTAAAACTCAAACATTTTTAATAAAATCTAGAGAATACCTTCCCAAATGGCCCATCATTTTGTACAATTTGTGCTTTCACACATACCAACCAAAATTATAGCTCCAGATAACAAGGCTATCACTCTGTCACTGCTCTTTAAAATGTACACTGCTTTGTAGCAGGTAAGATATGGCCTGCATACTCAGATCCGTGACAATCTCAGAGATTCAGGCATTTTGTTACACGACTGGCCAGAATATCAGAAACACTCCTTATTTCCAAGTATAAGCAGGAAATTAGCTAATGTGGATCTTATTCTTGTTTATGGATAGGTCTCCTCCCCCTCAGCTCCCCACTCCTGCTCCCTTTTTTTTTTTTTTTAAATCCCTGATTTAGATATACAAATCTGATTCACTTCAATCCTTTCCCAGAATCTTGGCAACAACATTGATATGGGGATGGGGGTGGGGAGTTAGTTTTATTATGAAGATAAGACTAATAGGGTACCTTTAAGCTCTAAATGTGAAATATTCATCAAGAAAAAGCCACGGAAATGCCCTAATAATAATAACAATTTATGTATTTAACAGAAACTACTTGTGTGTGGGTTTCCAAATTATTGGTTTACCTTCATGTTTCTAGAATAAACACGGCAGCCTTCTAATGCTTTAAATGTCTTCTCTGGACGGCAATTGTTTTTTTAAACCTCTAACTATTTGTATATTGCAAAATTTTGGCAGTGATATTGACTTTTAAAAATGTCTACAAACCAAACAGGTGGAAAATTGGTCCTGATTATATAACGAATACCCACTATCTATTTGTTCTTCTGTCTGTGTTGCATTCCCTGCTATGGAATTTGAAGCATCTCTCTGTGTTCTTGCTTTTTAAGGCAAGAAAACAGCTGAACGCTGAGTTATGGAGGCCTTCACCTGTTACGAATCGAACAGACAGGACTGAGCTCCCAACCTCCCAAGTAGGCATCTTAGGCTTATCTTTCAACTCTAGTAAAAATCGATACAAATGAAGCTTGGAAAGACGGGCAGGAGTCTGGCAATATTCATTTTTAATTAACATGGTAAAAACATGCAAACAAAAGAACAACAGGATTCATTTGGGTCAAAGGAGCAGGTAGAGCAGTGGGATTTTTTTTTTCTGACCAAAAGCTTGAAGACCCCACCCCCCGCCCCCCACTGTGTGCAGAGTCCTGAGTGACGCATCTTCACAATGGTCAATCTGTTCATTTTGGCCACTGCCATGTGCCATAGTTATAAACAGGGTTGGCTTTATCAGTAGCAGAGGATGCTACCTGTATGGTGGAATGTGACTGGTTACAAAAGGCTCCCTACCCTGGCAAAATATCTCCCTTATTGGTTTGGCCATGGTCTCTTAAATTCTCATGTTTTGCAATCCCATGCATTAAGGTGCTGAAGGCCTATTTAAAATGTAAAATGCTCTTTGGGAGTGGTAACCATAATAAGCCAAGAACAGTTTATTATGATCTGTTATGTTGGTTTGAATTTAGGCCTTACTTTGTCCCCAAAATTGGCCTAAATAAAACCTGAGTCTGGCTTAAGATTGGTTTTATTTATTTTTCATATATGCCAATATTATTTCCTTCTTCAAACCATTGTAATCATTTACTAAATTAGAGAATCCATCAGCAGTAGGAAATCTGTCTGATCCAGAAGGAGTTGGATGCAAGATGAGTGAATTTTAATGAGGGATGCAGAGGTCAGCATCCTGTGAGGGCAAGACCAGGTGAAGTGGTAGAATGGGGAAGCCCAGTCAGCTAATGGTCACCAGAAGGACTCACGGAACTTAAGCCAAGAGCATTTAAAGAGAGATGGGCTTCTATGACCACTGTATCATTTCCCCAAGGCTAGGCCCTGTTTATAACCATGGTCAAACGGTCAAATCTGAGTGACCTAGGATGAGTCACTTCCTAGAGAGCAATACAAAGATGGCAAAAACGAATGGATCGGCTATGCATCCAAATGTAACCTTTGTCCTATGAGGTGGAGTAGGTGGCCTGAGGTCCGGTGACAATGTGAAGCACTGAACATATATGGTACATTTAGGAACAAAGGAAGACAGGATTAGGATTGAAGCTGGTCACCCTTGAGCACATTGGCAATGGGTGGGTTGAAAGTCATTAAACTATTTATTGAGAGTAAAATTCCATGTGCATGCATTGATGCTACCTTTGATACAGGGGAACAATGAGATAATTCCATAGAAAGATGAAGAGTGATAGAGGAAAATAGGCCTCCTCTCTTTTCAGCTGGATAGACTGCAGAGAAGAACTTTATAACCCGCTTATGTCGCAGATACAAACACCTCTTCTTAAAAGGGTGAGAAAAGGTGTGCCTGCTCCCCCACCCCCACCCTCAAAAGTGGGCAGCATAACTACTGTTAAAAGTAGAACAACAACAATAAAAAGTGTTTAAATACAAGTAACAATGAAAAAGTCAGCCTCTGGTTATTCAGGAGCTGATAACCAGTCTGTATCTTGTGTCTGCCCCTAGTTTCTCCTCCATCTCCCTCCTGCTGCCCATCTTTTGGCTATTTCAAGCACTTGTTAGAACTTCCAGCAGAGGGCTGGGTGGTGAAATGCCAATACGTCCCCTTGAAAGCAGCTCTAGGAAAAAAAAAAAAAGGCTGGTGGAAGAGGAGGTTGAAACTATTGGCTAAAATGAGGTTTGAGGATAATCTGTGAATTTTGTGTATCTACGTTTATTTGGTTCCCCTCCCTGCCCCCACCTCCCCTCTGACAGGGATAATGGAGAATTGGCTGTAACCCATCTACTATGCTTTGCTCTCTTAAGAAATAAGTTCTAATCCAGCAAACTGGCATGCTGTTTGAACCTTTGGGAATGTTGGCTGCATCTAAGCAAATACATCTTCTTTACAAGGCTCCTTACAATCCCGACCTTACAATTCACCTTGGGAGCAAAGGCATACCTTCAGAACTATTCTTCATCCACGTCTGCTACAAACTGTGAGTGGTGTTCAGGTGACTTGCTGTGCGTTTTGCTTAGGTGAAGTTTTACTGCATGTTTGCTTGCAAAGGTCCGACAACACAACTTACACTTGAATTTAGAGTCCGTGTCCTCTTCCGCGGCTATAGTTTCCGGTGACCTTTGAACCGATACCCTGGAGATCTCTTGCTCGACCTTCGTTTGCTGTTCCGCTGCCAGTCGGTTCATGTCCTTCATCTGGAAGCCTAGGTGGGACTCTAAGTGACTGATGTAGGTGGAGGGGGTTCTAAACTGAGATGCACAGTCACTACAATAGAAGATGGGATGTCCTTTGTCCATATTTTTCAAAAATTTTGTCCCTCCAGTTTTCCTAAGCTGATATTTGACATTTGCCAGCCAGTGGCTAATGGTGGTCATTGATAGTCCAGTAAACTTGGAAATCTGCATGCGTTCTTGAGGACCCAAATCTGATAAGAGATATTTCCCTTCTGATGTTTGAAAGAGGCTTGAGGCAAACTGAGCCTGCAGGATCAGAAGATGTTGAGGATTCCAGTTGGATTGCCTGCCCTTCCTCTTATGCAAAGTGGAGACTTCTGTAGAGACATCTTCAAAGCGCCTGACCTCCATCTCTAGCTTCATGGAAGGGACCCTAGAAGAGGTGGTAGTGGGTTTTGGTGTGGTAGCTTTGGGAAGAACTTTGACCATGTCGGCAATGTCAGACAGAGCATGCTTCTGTGGTGGGGAAGTACAAGATTGTGCTTGTGCTGACTCTGCCTTCTTGCTTTTAGATTTGGTCAGATCAATGGGCTGATCGTTGTTTTCAAACATGTAGCGCCTAGACACACTTCCAGGCCTGGATGGGGCTGGAGACAAAACTGGCTTTTCAAGGATGTTGAGATTCGGTTTATGAAACATAGAAATTGTGCTTGAGCTGGGACTGGAATTAGATGGAGAACGTAGAGGTTCGGTGGCCTTGCCCAGGTGATTATTCAACACAGACTGCAGGGCACTGAGTGGGTTAATACAAGGAAGTACCGGAGCACGGTTGGTGGTGGTACAGCCATTACTAAGAGAAGATGTGGATTCCATAGGTTGGGATTTCTCTCTAGTGCTGTTCTCTTTCACTTTGTCCTCCTCTTTTGGGGGAGGGGGATCATTCTTTCTCGAATCTGAAGGAATTTCACTTTTGGGGAGAGACTCACCCTCACTGTGGCTCACGGAGGATGCATCAGTGATGGGGCTGTCTTTTGTATACTCCTTCTGTGCTTCATCTTTGTCCTCTGACTCTTTCTTCACTTGAGTGCACTGGGCTAAGTTTGTGGGGACAGAAACAAGGGGCATTACCTTCCACTTTGGAGCTATTGGTCTTAACTTATTGGTGATGGTTGGTCGAATCTGGAGTACCTGGGAGCCCATAGGCAAGGAAGATTTTGTGCCCTCTGACAGCTGGTAGGCTGCATGGATACTAGGATATGCACTCCAACTGGGAGCCCCATTTTGGGCTTTGTTGATAGCTGTGGTGACTGTATTTTCTAATGACTTTAAAATGTCTCCTCCACCCTTTGAGCCATCTTCCAAGTCTTCTTCCCTAAGATACTGGTATTTTATTGTAGGATCCAGTGGTTTTTGAAGAGCATCTTCATATTCTTCACCCTTGACCACTCTCTCATCTTTGCTAGTCTCCTCTGGTTTTTCTTTTTTGCTCTCTTTCTTCAGCTCTATTGGAGGGGCTGCACATTCTGAAGCTGCATTACTGGATGGCTTAGAAGATGGAGTATCATTTCCCGGGGCCTCTGACAATGACTGCATTTTCTCCACTGCCAGTGGATCGAGCACCAGCTGCTTTCCTTTCTTGGAAGCGGAGCTAGTGACTTTCAAAAAGTGACCTGTGACCATCATGTGAGTAGTGAGCTGCTGCAAGGTGTCATGAGAGCTCCCACATTCCATGCATTTCAGGATCTGAGATTTGCAGGCCTCAAACTGCCAGGTGTAGCTGGCTCCATTCTGATAGCCATAGCGGTTGTTCGAGGACAGCTGCAGGTTGGCGTTCTTTTGAGAGGAAAACGTTTCTGCAAATGATCCAGTGGTAGAATCTGGAGAGCAGGGCCGATTGACGTCAAAAACGCGTTTCTTTGCCGGGTTGACCATTTTTGAAGAAATGGTTGGCACTGGCTCCTTCAAAGGCACTTTTTGGTAATGTTTTGTTTTTATCATGTGAACACTCAAATCTTGCAGGGAATCAAAGGAGTCACCACAAAACATACATTTGAGAACTTTTTGTGCATCTTCCTTGTCCATGTCCTGAAAAGCCCTTTTCCGGGGCTTTGAATAGCTGGTCGGTCTGTGCTTGTCCTTTTTGCGGTTGTCATCTTGGTAGTGACCGGTTTCATTCATGTGCACAGTTAACTCTACCAAGGTATCATAGGCAGCACTACACTGTCGACACCGAAACCTGCTGGCCCCCGTGAACACGGTCCCACACATCTTACTACTCTGTCGATACAACTGCACAGAGCTGAAAAGATTGGGTTTGGAGACAGGCCTGGAAGGCAAATTCTGCTGTAAGCTTTTGGATAAAGCATCTTGATGCCAATCAAAGTCACTTTTGTTACTTCCATTTCGTGTGTCACAACTTCTCCGCTCACTGCTTGACAACTTGAGGCCAAGACCCAGACCCGTCCAATAGGAATCAGACAGGATGTTAGCATAGACGGCGGTCATCTTATCCATGCAGTTGTGTGTTTCATTCTGAAGTCTGGGGTGGGCAGTGGCTTTCTTGTCCTGGGCATCTTGACAGCATACGCTTTTAATGTCTGCCACCTGGTCACTGGCATCACTTAAAAGGGATTCATTTTCGGCATCCTGATTAGATAAATGACTTACTGGAGAGTTCTGGTAGCTAAAGCCGCCTTTCGGCTCTGTGCCTGCTTCTAGTTCTTCATCTGTGCCTGGGTCATTGCTGCCCTGAAGCTGAACTACGGAATTGCTGTCCTCATCATCTTCCTCTTCCTCTTTGATTTCGTCCTCCTCCTTCAACTCTTCCTCTTGAACATAACCTGAAATAGAAGAGGAACAGGTGAAATAACAGGGTACGTACCCTACTCCAATTTCAAGCCTCGTGCTAAGTGCTTCCTGTCCTGAACTGAATGCCAATTTAATCTACACTTTTATGAACTGTTAGCGCTGGAAAGAGGAAAAAGCCAAATGATGTCTTTTGTGAAGTCTACTGCTTTTTATTGGCAGGCAATCATAATTCTTTATAACTTCCCAGAATCCCAAGTTAATAATTTTCACGTTTAAGGAATATCACTCTAACATGTTTATAATGGAACAGTTGCTAAATCCATATGTATGACTTTCAGGCAGGACTCTAACCCCACTCCTATTTAGTTGGCTCCATCTTGCCTCCAGGGAGAAGAATGATGGCAAGAAATAGAAATGAGAGCTTGATCCTTGCCAACTTAACTGTTATGAGTTCCTTCATTGCAATCATGAGACCAGGGTTCAAATACCAGACCTGCCACTTCCTATCCTGCTCACCTGGGGCAAATCTTTTCACTCCCGAGGACCTCAGATTCCTTATTTGAAAATTAGGGGGAGGGGGACAGGGTGGAGTGGATTCAGTGGTATGCTGGTAAATGTTTAACAGGTGGTTCTTAGAGAGAAAAACATACATGATACACTTTTTAGTTTCATATGCATTATTAACATTTTCTCCATCACTTTCTTCAATCTAAGCAATCAATAAAATCTTTTCTGAATTCCAAGGTGTAAATGCTCACACTGATAATTTAATAATCGACTTTTGAAAGAGTTTCATTCTACCACCCTAAGTGGAACAGATGATCACTAAGGTCCATCAAGCTCTAAACCTGATGTTTTATCATTGGGATCATATTAATAAACCATTTCTAGGTGCTCCAAAGGGATTTCAATTGAGTGCATCTTTGGTGAGGATCTCCTTAGGTGCAAGGCCATGAACAAAACCCAAGACACTATTCCCAAGGTACTTTCTATGGTAGAAGGGATGAGCCATATACAAATAATTGTGACATAAAGTAGAAAGAATTAATTGCCACCAGAGGTTTAAACAAAGTACTCTGGGAGTTCAGAAGAGGGGAGAGATCATTTTCAGCAGAGGGCACCTCGGGAAATCTGAATAGAAAAGGTAGTATTTGAGTTGAGTTTGGAAAGATTTTTATAAGGAAGAGGGGGAAGGATGGAAGAATGTAGGATAACAGAGTGATGTACTGGACTTAAAGTCAGAAAGACCTGGATTCAAATTCTGCCTCAGATCCTTACTAACTCTGTCACCCTGCTCAAGTTCCTTTACCTCTATAGGCCTCACTTTCCTCACTTATAAAATGAGGGGATGGTTGTAATGGCCTCTAAGGTCTCTTCTGGCTATAATTTTTTAGGAATATTTTAAATTTAATTTTAATTGAAACGAACAATCTTTTATTTTCTACCTCCTTCCCCCCAATTATAGCTCTATGACCTCATCATCCCAAGTGCAGCTTTGGGCAGGAATTATTCCAGATGCAAAAGAGAGAATGCGGGTAAATGGTAAATATCAGAGTCATAAAATCTTAAAATCTGAAGACAGCTCAGAAGCTATCTCCTCCAACTCATAGCTTACAGGAATCCTCTTTACAACATATTAGAAAATGGTCATCCATCTGTTGCTTAAAAGACCTCCAGCGGTGGTAGTGAGAAAGTGAGGCAGGGGAGATGGAGGGGAATCCACTACCTCCTGGAGCATTCCATTCTATTCTGAGACGTCGCTAATGACTAGGAAGTCTTGCTTTACTTGGAGCTTAAGTTGAAATCTTTCCAATTTTCTGCCTAACTCTGCCCGCTGGGAACAAACAGAACAAATTTTCCTTGTCTCCTTGCCATCTCAATGCAGAAGATCAAGGTTCGAATCCCAGACCTGCCACTTCCTATCCTTATCACGTGATCTTGGGCAAATCCCTTTACTTCGTAGGGTAACCCTGCAGATACCAGAAGACAGAAGTAATTCAGTTGGGAGAGAATGTTACTTGACAAGAGAAGTGCAATGTGAGACCAGGAAAGAAGACTAGGGCCAGATTGTGAAGGGCCTGTAATGAAAGTGTTGGTTGTAGAGACATTATATTTTAGTGGTTAATGGATTTTGTTGCAGATCAGCCATTTGTAGAATATGATGTATCTTATTCTATAAAGGTGGGCTCCAAATATAGACTAACACCTAGAAGGCTAGGGAAGAGTTATGATGGAACATTTGAATAGACAATTCCACTGCTGGCTAGGAAATTGCATAAACTCAGTGAATACAATCATTTTAAAATAATGATAAAAGGTTTTTAATAAGAATGGAATATTTGGGGACAATCCTATTACGCTCTAACAGATTTAAGGAGACATTTTCAGATGAGTCTTAAAATGCCCTCTCAGTTTTGTGCCTGCAATTCTGAACGTACCATGATTTGTGGGTACAAATCACAGGATGCCAATTACCTGTTTGATTTGTAGATATGAAATGCTGCTGGGAGCATGATGCTTGCCAGGGGTCCGAATTCTCTGACAGGCTAGGGGAAATGTAATAGTATGGACAAAATGGAAACATGGGGGAGGGGATAAGAAGGAATTAATAAGCAAATTTCTCTCCACAGTGATGTGGAATGCAGTAGTCCACACCCAGGTGTTTCTGTTCTTTGCTTGGCTTTTGAGGGTGATGTCTAGCTGATGTTTTATTGTTGATGAAGACTGGAGTTCTATGTTTGGAAAAAGTAAGAATTGTATCATCCAATTCCCATATATTTTTTCTTACCTCCTTGTCCCTTTACCCCTGAGTAACTCATAGTGAGGATTTGAAAAGGAAATAAATAGCTAGATTTAGGCTTATTCTCAAACTCACAGAAAGTCTACTGGTAAGGAAGTTAACAATGTAATGGGTAAAGTATGTAGGCCCTGTGTTTAAGAATTAAGAGGAAGCACAGTAAACATAGATTTACTTCATAGATTCCTAGTGTGGAGGAGAGGCAGCATGGGGGCAGTTGGACTAGGGGTCTAATACTATGCCTACATGATGACAATACAAACAACTGAAAGATGGAAAATGCAGTCAAAACATCAATTTGTAGATGGTGAAGGTTTTGGTGGGTGGGTGTGAGGAAGAGGTAGGAAAGTAATGGGGTTCTGTATGGCACAATGTAAATGTTTTGACTGATTTTTTTTTACTGAACTGACCATCTGTTTTAGTTTTGTCTCTATGCACACAAACTAATTAAAAAATTAAAGGCATTATTGAATTCAGTAACATTATGTCTGACATAGGAAAAATCCTTTTTTATTTAGGAAACATGAATTTAGAGTCATAAGACATGGGGTTCAAATTCCAGCTCAAATATACTACGTGTATGACACAAAACAAGTCATTTAAGCACAGGGTGACTCAGTTTCTTCATCTGTAAAATAAGGCAGTTGGACTAGATGGCTTCTGAGGTACTTTACAATTTTAAATCTTATGCTTTTATGAACTGTTACTAATTGGTTGTTTTTACAAATAACCAATTTACTGAATCCAAATCTCACACTTTTTTCTTCCAAATTATTTTGTATGTATAAACACAGCTGCTATGTCACCAGTGGGAAATCTACCTTACAGACAATAAGATAAGATACGAAGATAAAAATAAGGCAAAGTAAAACAAAAATTTGTAAATGAGAATAGCTCTGCATAAGCCAACAGAGCCAGATAGCATATTGTGAATATACTTTCCTTTTAGTAATTGGAGTTAAACCCTCAGCATATATAATAGCGAAAAAGAAAATTAGCAAGTTAAGAAATCAGATGAAAAGATGAAAAATGAGCTGAATTCTGCCATAGTGATTTGCTGACTATGGCTACGGTCCTGAATTGCTGCTTTGGAAATGCATATGTACTCACTCACAAGCATGAAATCTGCCCAACCTGAGTTCTTACACACAGGTAGAAATGAGAAATATTTTCTTCCCTCCTGATATCTGGAAGCTGCATATTAGAGCCCATCTTTTCCTCCCAATCTACTTTGTCCTTCTAAATGGATTCTCCAGAAGAAAAGTATGAGGCAGCTATCCCCTCCCCCACAATACAGATAAAATTTTCTGCTTAATTAGGCATTGACATGTTTACCATAACCTTTATAGAAGAGTAACTCGTGCTGAGCAGTCCTTTTTTTTCCCTTCATAGCACAGACTTAAATCTAAAACGAGTGATAAGAGAACACACTGAAAGGCCTCATGAGAAAAGACAAAAGTGCCAAGTTCATGACAGTGAGAATTTGTTTTTAAACTGTGGCTAAAGATTCCAAGATTCTTTTAAAAAATACATTTTAATACCATACATTTAAAATCATTCACTCTACTTAAGTGATTTCATTTGCCACTGGCAATTTCTAGAAACAGCAGAGGTGTTCAAGATGTAGGCAACCTGGGTGTATAATAAATATCTATCTGCCTCTCCCTCTAACCATGATTCGTTTCCAAGTATTGGACTACATGTAAATCATTTTATAACCTGACGTACAGTGTGTTCTTTATTTGAATGCTTAACTAACAGAAGAAACCAACAGCATTGTGTTAAGTTATAGTCAGAGGGATTTTTTTTTGGTTGTTGTTACATGGCAATGGTTAAAGTAGACCATGCTATAAATATTATTAACTTATGGATTTTAATAAGCAAGCACTACTTCAAAATCTAAAAAATTATTTTCAATCGTCCTGGTCCTTTTCAGCCTATACCTAACTGCTCAGCTACATATCTCCCCATCCTAAATGTGTAGGAAAAACACTTAAAAGACTGATTTTTAATTCATTTGTTAAAAACTTACTATTGCTGTTATATGTATGATGTACTGTCTGTTGGACAAGGCAAGAGGGGCCCTTGTATTTTTCACGGAAGTCTCTGTGAATTCCCTTACAGAGAGAGCAGAAGGACAGGGATCACCAGCAGTATTGGTGAGTTTTAAGTTAACTTACATCACCTAATAGGTCGCCTCTTCTCTCAGCTCCACTCAATTTTTTAGACTTTTTCACCGTGTTCCAGTGGCCTTCTTACCCTGGAAGGTCCTTTTCTCCCTGTGGCCCAGCCTATCCTTAGTGAGTTCCTTCCGGAACCTCTACTGTGAGGAAGTGCCTTGGCCAGTCACGCTCACTTCTCCCTCCTCTCTTAGCCCCTCTCCTGACTCTCCATATTTCTTCACCACATCCCTATACAGGTTGCATCTCCCCACCTGCTTTTTGAATCCCCTTTATGTGTTGTTTTCCTCCTTTAGAATGTAAATTCCTGGAGGGCAGGGATTGTCTTTCTTTTTGCTTCTATTTATTTTTCCAGTTCTGAGCAAAGTTCCTGGGACATAAGATGTGCTTAATAAACGCTTACTGTTGACTGTAACAAGTGTTCTTGTTGTAATGCAAATTCTTTTGTTAGAGGTTGTCTATGTGTTCCAGGCACAGGTTCTATGGACCTTTCTCCTGATGCATAATGGGGCACATGTGAAATTTTGGAAACACATACACATTAAGGAATAGACCTTTGAATTAAGTATGCATTGTTATTATTCATCAGTTTTTTATGTCACGCTTCATCATGAAGTGGGGGGTGAGAGCACAGTGCCAACTCTTGCAAATTCTACCAAGCTAGAAAGGTTTTGAGTGCAGACCTGGCCAGTCCACTATTCAAGGAGAAGCCTAGTTAAGTGCATAGAGGCTTACAATCAGAAGGTTGGCCACCAGGTAAATATTTTCAGTCATAGCAATTTACTGAAACCAGCTATTAAAGAGAAGAAATGTTATGGTCTTTGAATATGGAGATGAGTTAGTCAGTGGAGAGAGTACTCAAACCATGATTCACACTCTCCGTATCTACTGGCTTTTCCCACCCTATATATAAGCACACCCACATCTCTCTAAATTCTCAAAAAAAACCCCAAAACCCTTACTTTATCCTGCCATTCTTGCTAGCTTTCATCTTGTGCCTCTCCTCTTCTCTGCTAAACTCTTTTAAAAGTATAAAGTATTTATAGCAGCTCTCTTTTTGGTAGCAAAGAATTGGAAATTGAGGGGATGTCCCTCAATTGGGGAATGGCTGAACAAGTTGTGGATTATGATTGTAATGGACTACAATTGTGCTGTACGAAATGATGAGCAGGTGGATTTTAGAAATACATGGAAAGACTTGCATGAAATAACTAAGAATGAAATGATCAGAACCAAGAAAACATTGTATACAATAACAGCACTACCGTTCGAAGAAAAACAGCGAAAAACTAAGTTATTCTGAGTTTTATAAATATTCAAATCAACTCCAAAGAACTTAGGAAGGAAGATGCTATGCATCTCCATAGAAAGCACTGATAAATAGAAGGATGTGTGGTATGATTTTACATATACACACACACCTATGTCAAATGTTGGCCTTCTCTAGTGTAGGGTAGAGAGGGAGACAGTTCAAAACTTAAAATGTAACAAAAAAAAATTAAATTAAAAAAAGGAAAAAATAGTATGCACACATATGTACTATGTGCCTCTAATTCTTATCTTCTCATACTATTTTTCTAAACCCTCTATAATCTGGGTTTTGATCTCATCATTCAACTGAAAATGCTCTCCTCAAAGTTAGCAGTGATTTTAGTGGATGTATCTAACAATCTTTTTTCAATTCTCATCCTTCTTGACTTCTCTATATCATTTGACTCACCTTTTCCTCCTGGAAATTATCTCTTCTCCCGGTTTTTGTGACACATGCTCTCCTGATGTTCCTTCTAACTACCTTCTTCTTAGTCTCCTTCTCAGTCTCCTTTATAGAATCTTCATCCTCATCATTCCCCTAATGGTGGGTGAACTCCAGGGCCCTATCCTAGGTACTCTTTTTCTTCTCTTTATGTGGTCATTAACTCCCCTACGTTCACGTATCATCTCTATGCAGATGATCCTCAGATTTATATAATCTACATATCCATCCCTAGTCTTTTTTTTTTCTGAATTCTAATTCTACACCTTTAACTTTTCTTAGACATTTCTAACTAGATGTTCCATGGCCATCTCAAACTCGACATGTCCAAAACAGAACTCATTTTATTCCCCCATTCCCAATCCCCCTCCTCTTCTAGACTTCCCTATTTCTGTGAGGGCCACCACCATCTTTCCAGTCTTCCAGGTTCACAGCCTTGGCATGCTTCTGGATTTTTTACTCTAACTCACTCCACATATCCAATCAGTGGACAAAGTTTGTCCTTACCATATGTTGTATCTGTCCCCTTCTCTTCATTCCCATAGCCACCACTCTAGTTTAGGCCTCCGTCATGTATTACCTGGACTATTCTAATTGGTCTCCCTGCTTCAAATCTTTCTTAACTATAATGTATCTTTCTAAATCTCTTAAAATGATTTTCCTAAAGTATAAGTGTGTCACAATTCTTCAACCCCACCACCATCCATAATAAATTTCAATGTTTCCCTATTGCCTCCAGGATCAAATATAATTTTTTTTTGTTTGGAATTTAAAGTTCTTCACAACCTGACTCCTGCTTATATTTCTACTCATCTTACATTTTACTCCCTCCATATACTCTGTGGTAGAACAATAATGACCCATTTGTTGTCCTTCACACAACACTTCATCTCTTATTTCTGCACCTTTGCCCCCTGGCTATGCTCATACCTAGAATGTTCACTCCACCTCTTGACATCCCTGATTTCTTGTATTTGTACCTTTTTCTCCATTTACACAGTCAACCTCCCTCCCCCCCCCCCCACCCCAACTTGTTCATGAAAGCCCTCATCACTTCTCACCTGGATTATTGTAATAGTGTCCTACTTAGACTCTGCCTCATCTCTTCCCACTTCAATCCATTCTTCGCACAGCTGTCAAAGCTATTTTCTTAAAGTGAATGCTTGACCACATCACTCTCCTACTCAATAAACTCTAATTTCTCTCTCTTACCTCCAAGATCAAATATAAGCTTCTCTACTTGTCATTTAAGGCCCTTTGAAACCTGGCTCCAATCTACTTTTCCATATTACTTCTCTTCCTGAACTTTACAGGCCAGTCAAACTGATCTTACTTTTCCTTATACCTTATACTCCATCTTCCATCTCCAGGCCTTTGCACTGTCTGTCCCCATGCCTGGAATGTACCACCTTCTTCACCTTCACCTTTTAGAATCTACTATTTCCTTCAAGATTCAGTTTAGGCACCACCTTCTTTATAAACTCTTTCCCAATTCCACTCAACTCCTAATTCTCTCCCTCCCAAAATTTCCTTCTATTTATTTTGTACAGACTTCTTATGTAGTAAGAAGGATAGACTGTAAACTCCTTGAAGACAAGAGTTGTTTGTTTGTTTGTTTGTTTGTTTCTTTCTTTCAAATTTCCCTCTGTATCCCCAGCAACTAGATCAGTACCTGGCACACAGCAGGTACTTTAAAAATCTTGATGAATGATTGATATGTTGAAGACCATTTACTAATTCATACATGGGCCTATGATCTTTTGATAGAGGAGCAACAGCATGGATGATACAGATGAAATCATGGATCTCTGAAGCATTAAAGCATGAATGAGAATAAAACAAGTGGATGGGAGGTTATATGTTGCTCCTCTGCACATACATAAATACATGTTTCTATATGTGCAAATTCACCTGTCAGCCTATGAAGCCACACAAGTAACTATGTCTATGCTAGTGTTTATATGACACCACCATAATATCTAGTCAATTTCACCATTCATCAAAAATAGTTCTTTGGCATTATATAGGCAAAACAAGCAGTTGATTGATTGGGGTTATTTCTAAATGACACCAAAATAACTGGTTGTAAAGGGGGAAATATCACTCAATCTACTAGGCTGTTTGACACATACTCTCCAAACTTTCACTCTTTTTTCTTTTCATTGAATTCATGGAATTTTTTTTGACACTTGGATTCTTTATTGGTTATTTTGGTGTTGTAAAGACATTATCCATCTGTAAGTTGAAATATTGAGGAAAGAGAAAGAAAAATGGACATTTTTAAATTTCAGAAGCTTCCTGCCATATACAGTAAGAAGTTAAATGCCAAAAATATCTTCAGATGAATTTCTGATGGCAATATTATTTCAGAGTTAATTAGAGCACCCTTACCATACCTGTTGTGGCAGCACATGTGGAATCTAGCTGATATTCAGTTTTTCTTTCAGGGTCTCATAGAATCTAATTTCCTATTTTACAATATAGGTATACAATATATGTAACCTTTAAAGTCAAATGATTAAGTAAGCATGATCCTCCTGTATTTTTGGATGTTTTAATATCATATGAATGAAAGGGCAAGTAAAGCAATCACTTGGTGATTTGGGGTAGACTAGAGAGCCAACTTGAATCATTAGGATGAATATTTTGGATTCCCTTTTCATTCTCTCATTTGATTATGATTTGCCCATATGGATATGTACCTCAGGCAGATTTTAACCTTGGTGTGGTACATAGCTGCTATCAATCTATCAAAGCCAGTGTCTTAAAGGTTGATGGTTAGAAGTCTCCACTTTTGTTCAGCTCTAGAACTTGCCAGCCTTCAGTTACATATAAATGTATTCATTTATTCATTCAATTATTATTTAGTATCTACTGTATACAAAGATTCTAAGAGAAAAGAGCACTGTTCTGAAAACAATTTTGTGCTGTTTGTTTGGCAAAGACCCTCCCCCCCCTTTTTTTTACTGGTATCTGATAATCATCCACATGTATAAAGACTATGCCAGTCAATTTTGCTAGAGTCCACAGGAAGCATTCTGTGTATATAGACCCACTCTCAATCTTATTAAGTCCAGCTACCTCAAACTACTGAGATAAGGATTTTTAAAAAATATGATCAAAAATTATTGTAAAACACCCCGTAACACCAGCAGACCTAGTTTTGAAATATTTAAATAAGGTGATATTGAAAGTGAGAGGCATAGTTATTTATGATATGATTTATTTATGATAGTTAATATTTGTTTTAAAACTTTTGTCCTAACAGAGATTTAGCAGCTAGAGAAAATATTAAAATGAAGTAAATCCATAACTTTTCATTATGTTAAAAGCTGAAAAATGGTGCACAGACTATATGGAGACATATGCTGTATATAAACAGACAGCCTTGGATTCAGAAAGATGTGGGTTCAAGCCCAGCCTCTGACACATTTTTTTGGTGGTACCTTGGGCAAACCACTTAAGCTTTAAGTGTCCAAAATTTTATGTGGTAGTAGAGTTGCTGATTTGCATTTGCAGATGAAGTTTTCCCATAGGGAATTCTCCACAACAATAAAATGGCAGCCTTGACCTGCTGAAACCCCAAAGAGTATGATATATATATATATATATTATAGAATATATATAAACATAAATATTCTATTCTATGTTCCATAGATAATAAATATACATAAACTTTACCATCCCAACAGTTTTTTAAAATCCTAGTTACAGTGATTTTAAGTGATTTTGTACAAAATAATTTACTGGTGGGATGATGATAGATATCAAGTTTTTGTTAGTATTGTATTCCTGTGGTTGACTTGGTCTCACAATATGATATTTCAGCAAAAATACTGACAGTCATAACAATGGTGGTAAAGGGGGGATAATTTGAATAAAATTAGCAATTCTAAAAATCCAACTTTTCAAAACAAAGCCAATTTGACTGGAGTCTTGTTTTATGTAATATTCAGTTATGATCATGATAATTTTCACCCTTACATCATCATCTGTAAATAATGTTATAAAACCTGATGAAGATTCATGAGGCATATGGAAGACATTATTGATCAGTCATAGAATATTTTTCTCTGTGTGCCCACAGCATCCAGACCAGATTATAAGACAAAGTTATAGACTTTCTATTGCAAGCTTCTAATATTTTGGTAGCTGTGGTCTTAAAAAACAAAACCAAACCAAAAACTATTAATGTGTGTTGTTTTGGGGACTGATTGGTCCTCATGTTGTTAGCCTGAGCAAAAAAAAGGATTTAAAGAAATTGAGTTATGTTTCCTTCCTTCTAGGGTGGGTTTGTGGGACACAAGGAGGCAGGGCTAGGGGAGACATGGTCTACTTTTTTCCCAAACAAGGAGGGCTGTTCCAGAGCTAAGATTTCGGTTCCTTTTATTCCTAAATCCATTTACAGAGAATCCACATACAAACCTCCCTATGTTGCACTGTAAGCAATCTAGGAAGTGATTGGGCTCACAAATATCTTTTTATCCTCAGAAGGAAAACCTAAATTCACTGTGCTTTTTTTTTAACATATTCATATTTTTCTTGATATGCACATGGAACTCATTAACACAAGCGGGCCTTGTACACACAGATCAGGAAGAGCTTGTTCCCTCTACAAATGAATAATGGCAGGGCCAAGCAAACAGTGTTCTTTCTTTAAAGAGATGTCAAAGAACAGGCAGGTACAATGAGGAGCTTGCTTATCAAGAGCACCTTAAGTGGCCTATATACATGGGCTGAGAGCTTTCTGAAGGTCATCAAAAGCAACAGTATCTCTTATTTCTTCTCTAGAGCATCTTAATTTCATTATAACATCTTTGTATGTGCATATCAGGTTAAGTAAGTACAGTAAAGAAGAAAGAAAAGAAATCTAAGTACTTAATGCCATCTTTCCTCTTGGAGAAATGTCATAGAAGGGACATTGCAATGTGTACTATGAAGCTGTTGTATCATGGTGCTTTGGTCTTTCCCCATTTCTTTGCCACTAAGTATCAGACTGAAAGTCTGGCCTCTGCCATCAACTTGCTATGTTATCTCTGGACATTGATCTCTCTGGGACTCAGTTTCCTTCTCTGTAAAATGAGAAGATAAGATCAGATAATTTCTAAGGTCATTTTCATCTCTAAGACTTGGTGATTCTTTGAAAAGGATCGTTTCCATGAAGAAAGATGGACTATCATTCATCCAGACCTATGGTGGTCAGAAGCTATTTAGAAAGGCAGAATAAAGTAGAGAGATGAGGGAATTATAAAGATGTTGGGCCCAAACTCACTTCCCCACAAGCTCCCTACCAAAAGAAATAATTGTACCACAAGGCAAAACAGGTTTTGGGTCAGGAATCACCTAGTCTCAGGTACAGTGATCAGAACTGCAGTCTGTCTAATTTGCCCATTTCTCTTTGTCCGTGAGTGTTGCTACAATTAAGGGTCTGAGAGAACAAATATCTTAGATTTTTGTTGTTCCTTTTCCTTTTTCAAAGACCAAAAGGATTTTATGCTTTATTTAATATGACTTAAAATGCCCATGAAATAGCAACCTGTCCCATTTTATATATGAAAGAAAAAGAGACATATCCTCCTGACCACAAAATTTGTGTCTGCCTTCTATGACATCCCTATGCTTAAACTATCTCTCATTTCTCTTAGCCAAACACCTGGCTCTAATTAGAACATGGTGTAGCAGAGCTTCCTAACTTTTCTAATCAATATCTACTATGTGCCAGGCACTCTGCTAGGTGCTGTGGATATGAGTACAAAGAATAAAACAATCCCTTCTCATAAGGAGTCTACATTCTAATAGGAGAGACAGTACACCTAAAAATACATGCAGCACAAATATAAAGTTAACAAATACAAAATAGTTAAATACAAGGTAGTTTTAGAGGGAGGGTACTAAGACTTGGGGGAAATTAGGAAAGAATGAGGATCATTTTAAGTATGAAGATGCATTTTAAATGTAAAAAAAATTAATGGAGTGAGGGTAAGACTTGGGGGAAATTAGGAAAGAATGAGGATCATTTTAAGTATAAAGACAGTACTTTAAATGTAAAAAAAAGTTAATGGATCATTGCATGATAGTATTTATTATTATTATTATTATTATTAATTGAGAAAATACATGATGATCACAAACTACTCTGAATTCAATAATGCTTTGAAGTGAATTTGTATTTTATTCATCATAATATCTAAATATATTTGTAATAATTTATTATGTTACATAATATATTATATAATATATAAACTATATTATTAAATATTTTATTATTTATTTTTAGGTATCAAATATATTTTATTATTTATTTAAATTTATTATTAAATATATTTTAAAATAATATACATGTAGAAAACACTACTTACTCAATCTAAAGAAGGTTTCTTTCCTTAGTTATCATTATGAGTTGCACTATATATTGTGTTTGAAGCTAAATGATCAAAATAACAATAATTGGTGTATTACATATATAAGTACAAATGTATACATATATGTGTATATATATACAACCCCCTCCACACACACGTGTGTGTGTGTGTGTGTGTGTGTGTGTGTGTGTGTGTGTGTGTGTGTATGGTAGAGCAGAACTAGCAATGAACTGGGAGCTAGGGGACCTATGTTCAGGATTCAGTTCTGTACTGACATTGGTATTGACCTTGGGGCCTTTTGTTTCACTTTCCGGGGCCTTCATTTTCTCTCCTGTAACTCTAGGAAGTTCATAGGATCATAGATTTATATATGAAAGGGAACTTAGGGGTCATTAGATTAAACCCCTCTCTTAATTTACAGGTGAGGAAATTAAAATCCCAAGAGGTTGTGACTCACCTAGAGTCACATAGTCAGGAAGTATCTAATGTGTGATTTGAACTCAAGTCTTACTGACTTCCAATCCAATGCCGTTATCCATCCACCTAGCTGCTTATGTTTGGCTAGATGATTTCTGACAGCTACTCCAGTTCTAAAAATCTATGAATCTTTTAAGTGAGATTGAGAAAATTATTTTTTAAAAATCAAATCAGAAAAAGAATTAACTAAACTTCTGATTGTCAATTATGTTTAAATAAAGCATTGTGTTAGGTGCCTTCTCAGTGACCATTTTTCTGACTCAATTAGCCCAATATGCCTTCCATTTGAATTTGCTGAAGGTTTAAATTAGGAACTTCAGCACTCTCATTGATGCAGAAATCTCACTGAAAGTTAAAAGCTTAGATACTCCTGGCAGAGTTCAGAGCCAGTCACAGTCACATCACATGAAAGTTCAGGGTGCTTATGCTCTTTGGAGGTTGTTACTTAAGTTCAGACTACTTTGCATAAGGAGCTCATCATCTGTGTCTTGTGCCCTTTCACAGGAGTGATCTACAAATGTTAAAGAACTTTCATCACGATGATGCCCCCTACCCCCAACCCCTCAAAAAGAAATGAAGAACTTTTTAATTGAAGAGTCTTTACTCAGTTGGACCCACACTTTGAAATTGAAGAAATGAGTAATACAAAGAAGACTCCTAGGAAAATTCTTTCTTCTCAGTTACCTGAAGTTTTGGCCTAATATTGGAGGATAGAGAGAGAGAGAGAGAGAGAGAGAGAGAGAGAGAGAGAGAGAGAGAGAGAGAGAGAGAGAGAGAGAGAATTTATTCAAAGAAAGAGGAAGGTCTGCAGATGTTTTACAAATTGACCTCCACTGTGAAAGGCACTACATTGATGACACTACATCCCACCAAGAGAAGAAGGTAAAAATGATAATAATGTTTTGGAGAAGAAAAAAGACAAATATAACAAAAACTACTTTAAAAAAAAAACTGGAATTTTTCCCCAAATAGAGATTTTGACATTTTGGTTTTCCAAAGAATAGAAAATATTTTAAGCCAAATTTCTACCTATGTGTATAAATACAGCTCTGTTTATAGACATATATGAACTCTTCTAGTTCTTTCTGAGCCTGGAAAGTTTGATATTTGCCGAGAAAAGGGACAGTGGGCCATTGTCCAGAATAACCTTCACAATTCATGTAAAACCAAGACACCATCTGCACTGTTTCAGACATATAGTCCAATTTCACTTGAAATAACATCATTAGTCCAGCAGTCCCACAGAGATAGAAGGTGATCTTGTTTCTTCCTTGCCTGGCTTGAATTCAAAATCTTGCCTTTTTTTTTTGGCAAAAGCTACTTCTTTCTTTAAAATATTTCATGCAGATAATGGATAATGACCACTTCTCATTGCTTTTTCTTGAAAATGTCTAAGTGCATTAGCTAACAAAAGAAAAATTTTAACTTGGTCCTTTGTCTAAGTTCATGACTGGGGCTCCAACCCCCTGGAAAAAAAAGAAAACAACAACAACAACAACAACAACAACAACAACAACAACATGCCAGTAGAGAAGATAAATTGGCACTGACTAGCAACTCCAAGGCCTGGTCTTCTTCAGTGGGGACTCTGTGCTTTGTTAGAAATAATGACATCAAACATAGAAAAGATCTTTACTATTCTATGGCCCGTCCCTTTGCCACGGCAGGATTTCAGCCACAGTCTTTTTCCAGTCTACTGGAGTGGAACCTCCAGTCCTCCTTGGTGTTAGAGTCTTTTATAATGCCATTAAGATGGCAAAAGGGAAGGCTGGTTAAGGTAGCAGTTTATGGCACTCAACAGTGTCCCTGTTACGTTCACTTGTCACAAATCAGCTTACAGAGTCAAGGATGTTCTTTCTAATAGGACAGTGTCTCTTGTGAGGAGTAAGGGTTCCAGTCAAGGCAGTCACTTATAGGAGCTCCAGGAAGGCCTTCCTAAACCCCACAACTATCCCAGAATCTCAGAACTGGAGGGCAGAGGGGTTATATACGCAGTCCACAATACTTTTGAGTACAGCCTAAACCAGATTAAAAACTGGGAAATATTTAACAAAATAAAAATAAGAACATAATAAAATATTTTGTTGTTTAGTCATTTTTCAGTTATGTCCAACACTTCATGACCCTTTTTGAGGTTTTCTTGGCAAAGATACTGGAGTGGTTTGCCATCTCCTTCTCTAGTAATAAAACATAGTTAATGTTAATATGTGGTTTTCTAAGTTCTAAGTCTGCAGAGATCCTTATGTATGTTTTAATGATTCTCTTTTCTATTTGAATTTGATGTCACTGCTAAAAGGGACCTCAAAGGATATATGCTCATTGCATTTAGAGTCGAAAAAATCATCCCGTCCGATTTCCTCTGTTTCATTGCTGAGACCAAGATAGTCTGGCTTACCAAAGTTCATATCGCATTCATACCAGATAGAAGAGGCAGGTTTTCTGATTCCAAATCTAGTGTCCTTTCTACTATAACACATGGCCTGTTTCAACTTAAGCCCCAAAACAGTAATCCATTCTACATATAGTAAGCTATTTTATGATGTGGTGGAAAGAATGCTACATTTGAAATCAGAGGACCCACGTTCATATCCTAGTTTGCCACCTATAGCCTAAGGAACCTTGAGTAAGTGATTTAACCTCCCTATGCCCCAGACCTCTCCTCTGTAAAATGATGGGCTGGACAAAACGGTTCTTTCTAAATCTCAAGTTATATCCTACTTTGATTCTATGACCCAGCTGATGATGGAGTGAGGAAGAACTGAGAAACTTCCTGTGAAGCATAACATATTAATCATGGATCACTCCTTTGCACACAGACTGGGATAAGGGTTTTGTTGTTGTTGTTGTTATTTGTTTGTTTTTTAATCAGGTTAGCAAAGAGCAAAATGACATCTTAAGAGAATGATATGATATAGGAAGGGTAAATTCCAAAAACTGAGAGGGGGAAGCTGGACAGTATGAAGTGCTATTGTCATGGTAGAGTCTTCAGTGAGGGGCCCTCAGTGGCCAAACAGGGCATCAAATAGTAGGCAAGTGATACCAAAGACCTGGCCAAGTTCATTCCCTTCGCAGTTTAACCCACGGTCAGCTTTTGGTAGCACTCACAGGTTTGTGGAATGGCCACATTGGTCACATTCTCTGCTGTTTCTATTCTACTGGGGGCAACCAGGCCACACTCTATCATGTTAGAAGGGCAAAACACAGAAAAGGCCTTTCCAGGCGGCATCCTGAGAACAGGGCCCAGAGGAATGAGATTTTCAGGATTTTGATTATCTATTCCTCATACTTTGGTTATAAAAATTCAGTGGGTTCAGGATATTATTCTCCATCAATTCCTTATGGATTTATTTAAATCCTCCAATTTGGTTGAGTGTTTCTGTGCTACAATAAACAAAAGAGGAGAGTTAATGATGAAAGGGATTAGCATTTCTAAACAAAGCAGGTGATAGAGTTAAATGCTGACCTATTTCCGATCTTATTTAAGCGTGTTAGCTTTTTAAAATGAGGTACTCTTGATCAACCACGAATCTGATCTTGAGCCCAAACCTCATTGGACTGACAGATTAAGTTACTTTTAGAAATGGCCCAAACTCTTGCATATAGAAAAAACTCCAATATCTTTTTGAATCTACAATTTGAGAAATCAGATTCCTTTGAGATTAGTGACACTTTGGTTTCAGGCTCAGAATATTCTTAAGAAGAACTTTGCCATGCAATCACCCCTTTCTGTTTCTAGCCAGGATTGGTGCATGAAAGAGAAAAGTTGTCATCTTAGACTCTCCAAAATTGTTTAAGCCTGATCCCCTCAACCTGAAGGATGAAAGGGAGGTGGTGGTGGGGTTCGTGGAATTCACAGAATCTCAGAGTTGAAAGGGATTTTTGTAGCTATCCAACCCACCCCCCAGCTATACAGGAAACCCATCTATAACACCACCTAAAAGCAATCATTTAGTTGCCACTTCAAGACCTCCAGTGAAGGGGAATTTACTATCTCCTTTTGAAGAACACCCCTCCCCCAACCACCATCTCCCCCTCCCACCTCGCCACACACGAGGCAACCCATGCCATTTTGGGACAGCTCAAATCATTTGAAAGTTTTTCTTTTTCACTGAACCTAAATCTGCCTTGCCAACTTCCATCATAGTTCTGTCCCCTGGGGCCAAGTCAAACAAATTGAATCCTTCTTTTCCCCCACCATCACATATTTCCTCCTACGTACAGTGTACATAAACAAATTGCCTTCAATGATTTCATTGGTCTTTTTTTTTTTCTTTCCTATTTTGTTTCTTGCCTTTTCTCCTTTCATTCTCTCCTGTTCTGGTTTCTAGCTTTCTAGTTGTCCTTTGTTAAATGCTTTCCTCCCCTACTCCTTATCTACCCCACAAGTGCGCTGAGAGAGAAAAAAAAAACCAAACAAGCCCAAAGACCTAAAAAACAACACTTGTACACATTTTAAAGTGAATGTGACATGCTGTTTTAACCTTTTCACCCCTCTCCAAATTGGCTTCTCAGTTTATTTTGTGTATGGGACATTTTTCCAGAATGGATGTGTGAGAGAGTGATACCTTCAGATTTAGACAGATGAATGGACAGAAAGACAGCTGTGGCAATATTAATAGGATCACCAAACTCCTGCCAGGCCTGCCTTCCCCACCCCCATCATGCCCTCCATTTGCAGTACTTCTTTTCTATGGGTATTGTATTGTACGTATGTGCCTGCCGGAAAACATATCATCCCCAAATGACTTTAAATGTGCATGGTTAGAGGATGTGAACAGCCCTCACAGTCTATTGTGTCAATAATCTGCATATTTAGGGGTCCCCACATGCTCATTGAGACGATAGATGGAGCTGGTACAGTCTATTGGGTCAAAAATCTGCTTTTAAATAGTCTATATACACAGTCTGTTGAGTAAATAACTGTACTTTGGAAAAAAAAAACCTTAAATATGTAATAACATGATAAATAGCATCAGCTCCTGAAGAGGCAACAACGTTACCGCTGATCAGGAAAATGATGTTCACTTTAACAAGCCACTTACAAATGATCTCATCTTTCCCCATCATTTGAGCATTATCTTCTTTAGCTATTTTTTTCATATTTGGGTGAAAAGAATGCAAAGGAAATTTACATATACATGGACACACATACACATGTGTGTGCAAATATGATAGAATAATAAAAGGAGTCTGATGCCATTTTCTCCAAATCTAAGCAGTTCTACCTTAAGGGTGGAAGAGGTCAGTGACCTATCTAGTGATGAAGGGTCTTCAGTTCTAGACATGCAACGTAATCCTCATTTCTTTGAAAAGCAATGTGGCACGACAGGAAGACCATAAAACTTGGAATCAGGAGAAGACCTGGGTTCAAGTGACAGCTCTGTTCTGTTTGGGCTGCCTTTCCTCACTGAAATGATAAGAGTCTTTGAGTTGGAAGATTCTTTAGGGGTCATCGAGTTAAACTCCCTTATTTTCTGACTTCAAGGCTAACTAGTGCTGGTTTTACGACATCATGGTACTCTTCTATTTCTGAGAGATGGTGTGGTATATGGGAAAGTAAAGTGGACGAGAACCAGGGGTGTATTGGAGGCGGCTCATGCTGGCTCAGAGGGGCTGAATGAAATGAATTTTCAGTGTGAGCACTAACACCTTGGAAACCAGCAAATAGTGATTGTCTAGACTTTAGAAAGTGATGAAGACAATGGTAAAATACAGATTAAACTTACAATTGTGTCATTTTCAGAGAGTCAGTTGTTAAAATATGTACCAGTGTACCACCAGTCAGTGGTGAAGTCATGGTTATAGTCATGTCCATGGTCCTAGTATCAAAAGTCATTACAAGCCACGCACCCTTAGACCATGTGGCCTCTTTAGGCCTCAGTTTCCTCATTTGTAATATTGGTATACCACTACTACTAATTTCTTACAGTGTTCCTGTGAGGATCAAAGGAGAAAATATAACTCTACAAGGTAGCATATAGTGGATGGAGTGCTGATCTTGGAGTCAAGAAGACCTGTCTTAGAAGACCCTTACTAGCTGTGTGACCTTGATCAAGTCACCTGACCACTCTGAGCCTAAGTCTTCTCATTTATAAAATGGGGATACTAGAGGCACCTTCCTCATAGGATTGTTATGAGATAATGGCAGGGCTCAAACCTAACCCAGGATAGTAACTATTGGGAAAAGGTCTCAGTATTTCCAACTCATCTGTGTTTTTGTGATAACTCTGTACATAGGCCAAGTTATTCAATAATCAAATTCACTGCTTTACAAAACTTTGTAAACTATTGTTAAAGTATAAATGGGAGATATTATTATGATTATTTCAGCTCAGATTTCCCAGGAATTATTAACCATATTTTAAATGTTAATCATAATTTTTTTCCTTTTAGAGAACACAATTTTAAAAATAGCTCTTTACCCCACTTGTCCAGGGTCTGTAGTCACTAATAATACTAGTAAAAACTAGGTTATATCGCTATTACGCATTCCTAGGAAGTAAGCTTAATTCCCAGAATTCTAGTCATTATACTGGAATTGACATCTCTTGTTTCACCATTACTGCTACTGAAAGTAGCTTTTTGTAACCAAAGGCTAGCTGGCTCAGCTTGTAAGAGTTAATTTAAGAGTAGAAACATTGAAATTCCCTCTCATAGAGACAGAGATGCCACTTAAGCATAGTGTAATAGGGGAAATACTTAATGTGTCTTCAGCGTGTGACCCCTATGCTTTTAATGCAGTTTAGGGTATAGCCATGTGGACCCAGAGCTCCAAATGATACATTGCCAGGGCCACTGAATTTGTAGCCTGAAATTACCTAACCCAGGTATTTCGGTAATTCTCACTTGCTTGGATGAATTCCAGGCTTCGGTGCCTCACAGTTGCATACTTCCAATTCTGAGATGAACTGATCTTATGTGATGACAATAGTGTATTCCAGGAAATAATCAGCCAAACAGTCAGCGTATGGTTTAAAAGTCAGGAGGTTTCAGCCTTTAGAATTTGAGCTTTCTGGTTATCTATGGATTTGCATAGGTGGTTTATGATTAAATCTGGTTGCTTATCTGTAAAATAAGGAGGTTGGGCCCCTGACAGCTCTAAATCTATGATCATGGAAGTCTCTCCTCAAATGTTCTTGGGGTGACAAATTTACTACTGACGTTGTCCATGGAAAGAGATGTGATATTGCACTGCAGGGATCAAGATGGACAGCTGAAGAACTGGGACTGCATTGACTGGGAACTTGCACAATTCACAATTTAAAAAAAATACCAATGTCAAATGGACCAACACAGATTTTGAGTCTAAACAGAGTTCCTTGTTATATTTCAAGGGGTCTCCATCCTTTTCTTGAGGAAGAGTTTTCCATTTTATTTCCAATATAGGCAACCAACCTTAATTTTATCTCTGTTGGGAAATCCCCACAAAGGGAGGGACCTAAGAGTTTGGCCAGGTAAGGCTTCAACACTGAATGATGCATAATAACAAAACAGATGGCACATTTTCTCAAGCTCAATCACTCATTTGCTTTGTTTTGAAAATCATGACTTTGCTAGCATTTCCAGTTGGAATTCTATGGTAGGGCTTGAACTTCACTTAGGATGGTAACTATTGAGAACAAGACTCAGGATTTCCAACTCATCTGTGTTCTCAGGATAACTCTGTAGACAGTGCAAATGGAATGGTTAGCTATTCAATTCATTTATATCTGGTTGAAGTCAAATCACTTTATTGCAGATTCTTTCAGAAGGATGAGTAGATTTGCTTTACAAATTCAGCTAGTTAGAAAAACATTCAGCAATTCATATGGATGTGCAAAATTTCAAGAGGGTCTGATATTCTTGCTCACTTCACAATATGAATGATCTTCTCTCTACTGTTTATGCTTTTTGTTTTAGCCAAATATAAATAGGTTCCAGACAGCCTTGGAGCCTAAGTCACTTTCAGAAAATAAGCTTCTTCAACTCAAGGCATTCTGACAATGGAGACAGAGCTAAGTTGCCACAGCCTTAGACAAACATCCTCCTTACCTTGAAAAAAAAATTCCACAAAAACCTGATGGAGTGTCCAGCTTTTCTGTGCTTCCAAGGGACACGCTGTTAAGTATCATTACAACTACTTTTACTTTTTATCTCTGTGCTTAATTTATTTTTGATTTCTGTGCCTGCATTTGGAAGCTTGGAAATATTTTTTCCCTTATTGATTTTGTCCTTTTTCATTTAGAAAACATTGATTTCTTAACACCTGCCTACCCTCCCCCCCAACCCTGTCTGTTTACAGAACACTGGGCAAAATGTCTCCATTCTGCTACTTTCTTATTTCTATCTTCCCACCACTGATTTTCTCTACACCTCCCAGTAAAGAGTTATAGTTAACCTATGGGTTGCTTCCTGCCACCACTCTGGTAAACAGCAACCATCTGATGGCCGATTTAATGAAGAGAAGTGGGATGTAGTAGTTCAAATAAAGGATCTGGAGTCAGAGAACCTGACTTTAAACCCTGCTGTGCTCCGTGATACTTGTATAACTTTGGTGAGTAACTTTCTCTTCCTGGGTCTCAGCACTTTCTACTGTAAAATGAGGAGGTTAGATTTTCAGGTCCCTTTCAGCTATAATATTCCATGTTCTAGAATACCTTCCAGTGCTAATATTCTGTGTCCTAAAGTTCCTTTTAGCTCTGAAATTCTGTATCCTAAGGTCTTTACTAGTTGTGATATTCTGTGATCCAAAATACTTGCTAAATTGATTTGAATGCTGGGTAGAAAACTTGAGTATGTTATGGGTGGGTGAATGTGAGAAGCAAGGAGAGAAAATATTAATTGTGTAGTTTACCAAATTGTAAAGTCAGTCACATAAAGGTAACAATCAAACATAACTGTGAACACTCATCAGCATTTATTTTAATGGTATTTGCCTCCTTACCTTAATTTCAGGGAGCCAGGAATAGAATCCTTGGCTAGAAAGGGTAATAGACTTTATAGTAAGTACGAAAATAAAAATTAATGTTTGCGTGTGTGTGTGTGTGTGTGTGTGTGTGTGTGTGTGTGTGTGTTCAGGATGCTGAGAAGGAATGGAGCTGATTCTTGGGCTGTTCTTCAAGCTTTAATCTCTCTCCTCCACATTTTCTATGTTCTCTACCACAAACCCCACTGGCAAGGTAGTAAGGAAAAACACAGAGGAGAACCAGTCAGAGTTGAGGGGACTTGATAGTGATATGGACTCTTCTAATTCCTGTGTTTCTCCATAATAGACTTGGGAAATGACTGAACAAAGTCAACAAAAGGCACACGGGCACACAAATACATGCAAACACACACACACATAGATAGACAGTAAATTCTAAGAATAAGGCCCAAAGGTAGGTTGGAAACTCTAATGATTTCTCCAAGAACATCAGGGCCAAGGTATATTCATAGAATACATAGGATACAACAGCTGGAAAGATCAAAAGTCATCTAGTCCAACCTTTATCCAAACTGTGACTCCTTTGTACAGTATCACTGACAAATTATAACCTAGCCTCCCCATTTGGGAAATGTTGCTCACCACTTCCTAAGGCCTCCCATTCCATTTTTGGGCAGCTTCAGTTTTTAGGAAGCTTTTCCCTGGACTAAGTTGAAATTTGCCTACCTTTTTCAAAGATAGTTGTCACACAATGGAGAAAAGATGGACTGAAACCATATTGATTCTGTTCTGGAATTATATAATGTGATGCCATCTAGACTATGGTTAGCACTTTTCAGCCAATGCCTAAAGGTCTTTATCTTCAGAACAGCAAGCCTCTCATGCCTCTTATTCTAGAGGTGGCTTTTAAAATGAATTCATTGGGGTCTAATTTATAAAATTATGTCATCAATTCCAGAGAGTGGGTTGTGACAATTCCTATGTACCAAATACTTGCCCTGTGTAAGTAAGCCTGTAAACTCACCCCCTAGGGTCATAGGCTCAAGATATTTAGAGGCAGAACACTTTGAAGACCTCTGAGACCATCTAGGCTAAACCCCTAATTTTACAGATGAGGAAACTGAGGTGAAGCAACTTATCTAAAGTCACACAAAAGAGTGCAGAGAAGAGCCAGTTCAGTCTCAGATCCTCTGAGTCTACATTCAGGAAAAAGAACCGTCTTTGGTCAGGAAAATAGTGACTAATCTGCTAGAAAGTACGGAGGATTCTGGGGAAGAATGTCACGGCTTTATATTCTCACATGTTGAGTGAGGCCCTAAAAGATTAAACTTGGTCATAAAAAGAAGAAAAAAGGTTCACTTGTTAGACAGAATATGTTCACCAGATAAACTGATAAATTGGAGCTATAGGTCCTAAGATCACTGAAGTTCAATGCAAACAGTTTTAGCTGGAAAAAAGTCAGTTTGAAGATTATTCTTTTCATTGACATTGCCATTTCACTGATGTTGGGAGAAAGATTAAAATGTGGCTGATTTCCAGATGCACACAGAGTTCCGAGTTAAACTTTAAAAAAAAATCAAGTTTCCTTTCTTGCTGTGACATCCACTCCCCCACATTTTTCTTTTCCCTCCTCCTCTCCATCTATCCATCCATATCTGATTTACTTAAAGAGATGGAAGAGGCGAACTAGGATCCCAACAGAAAAACAAAACTTGGAACGATGATGACTCCAACCAGCACTTTGCAAAGCACTCTGATTCATTTGATAGGAACTTTGTTTTTCATAAAGTACCACATGGTAAGGCTTTGAAACTTCAGTTTGTTAAAAAAAATGCACATACACATAAAAAAAAATCCCGTAACAGCATTACAGCCTTTGAAGTCACTACTGATATCGCTCTGAACAGATCCATTCAAGTTCAACTAACATCAGACAAATGTTTAGTGTATCAGAGGAAGCCACAAAAGCAAGGATTTCATCAATATTTCACAACAGCCTCAGGGAAACTGTAGATTGCAATGCTGTAGGGCAGCTAATGGAATTACACACAAGGGTTTTGTACATTTAAAATAAGCAGCTACTAAAAAAAATTACCCTTCAGTTTGATAGAAACTGTATAAAACTGCAGATGGGAAACAATTAAATAGCTACCAACATTTATCCGTGTCAGTCTGATAGGTCATTTAATAACAGGTATTACTTTTTTTTTTCTGGTACTAAGGCAATAATAAAGATTAACATTTATGAAAAGAAACATAAAATATAGCACAACCAAATGAATAATTAAAGACAGTTTGGAAGAATTTGTTTGCCATTGTGGACCCATGAAGTCTTCTCTCCAGAAACAAAATATGTTTATATAAAATACAATTATAAACAGACAGTGGAAAGTGAGGCCCACCAACCCTTGTTTGTTTTGATCTTAAGAAACAGCTTTGAAGTATTTCCTGGGAGTGTGTGGGTTACCCAGTATCTCATACATATATTATTATCCAGTAAGGCTCTCACTGAATTGCTGGCTTCATACTTGAGAAGATTTACAGAGGTAAACCTGGAGCTTGCAAAATTATATTCAATAAGCCAGCGTAAGATCAGCATTTTCTCCATAAAGTTCTCCATCGGAGTCAAGAATTCTGCATATGAAAGCACATCATGTATTTTCAAATGATCCACCAGCAATCACTGTCATTTACAGGACTCTTCTCCTATCACAAGCTTCAAGTATGTCAACAGTGACCCCACTGTTTACTTAAATTTCATACAAAGAAGATTTCAGAGGTCTTAGTATACAATTAGAAAAGAAGAGCAATGTTAAGATAAAAATACCAGTTGTTGGTTGAATATTTCTAATCACTGGGTCATCCATTCAGTAGATATTGATTGAGCTCTTACTATGTACAAGAAACTATGGTAAGTACTATGGGGATATTTATAAGAGTGATACAGTCCCTGGTCTCAAGGAGTTTCATAGTCTAGTAAAGGAGACAACTTGTACACAAATAAATGTAGTATAAGGCAGGCTGTAATGAGTTGCCACAAGACAAGAGGTGTGAACAGTAAGTGCTGTGGAAGTTTGTAGTGTGGAGAGGTAACATTTGCAGTTGTGGGATAGGGAAAGGGTTCTTGGAGGATGTGACATTGGAGCTGGGTCTTGAAGAGGGGGCTTGTTTTGGACTGGTAGATTGGATGGGACAGCTGGATTCCTGGCATTCTTGAACTCATGAAAGGAAAGGATGTAGTTGGAGAAAAGTGAAATGTCCCATTTGGGTAGAGTAGAAGGGGAACGGTGGGAGGAAAAAAGGCAGGTTGAGGTCCAGTCATGGAAAACCTTGAATGTCAATGTAACCATGCTGATTTATATATGATAGGCAATAGAGAGCAATGGAAAGTTTCTGAGCAGGGAAGATATATGATTAGAAAAGTGATTTAAGAAGACTCAAATATACAGAATGGACTGGAAGGGAGAGATACTGGAGGTTAGGAGGTGAGTTAGGAAATTACTGTAATAGGTTAGATGATAGGTGATGAGGTTCTGAATTAGGATAATGTAATCACAATGGAAAGGAGGGGATGGGAAAGAGAGACAGAAACTACAAAGATCGAGGTAACTAGGAATTCTAGAATGGCAAACACCTCAGTGAAATGGCTGATCATGACATTAAAGCTGGGTAATTCAGAATGAGGCTGAGAGGGTATGAGGATACGGGTGTTGAGCAGCTAGAGATCACAATGGAAATAAGAAGCAAGTTCAGTAGAAGTTAGCTGCTAGAAGAAAGAGGAAGGATAGGTGGTTGTGGTTACAGAAATGAAGCTCAGAGTTTAAGATATTAGAGGTTATAGCATTACCTAATGATGAAGTCTCGGTGAGTGTATGGAATTAGAGGGGAGATAGAATTGATTGTATTTAAGAAAGTCCATACATTTTGAAAGTAGGCTCATTCTTACATTTGGCTGAAATGATGAAAATGAAGACAGTGGACAGAAAGATTCTGAATTCATTGCTGAAGCTATTGAAGAAGGTGGGAAAGTGTTCAAGAAACTGCATGACCACTGGGATGATGGTGACAAGCACAGTGTAGCAGGTAGATGACTTTAATTCAACAGAAGACAGACAAATATAAAAAAAAAAATTGGTGACCTAGAAGTAGCAGTTGGAAGCAAGGAATTTTCAATCCTATCTGTATATAGGAAAGAGATATAGACTGGACCTGTTATTTCACTGATAAAGTGAACTCCAAGGCAAGAGAACGTGCTCTATACAAATATAGCAAGATGAAATTTAACAGGTGTGAATGTAACATCCTGCATTTGGACCCTTTGAATTCAAAACAACTTAATGCAATATGTGTCTTGGGAATAGTTCATATGAAAAAGAGGAGGTTTTAAAGAATTGTAAACACCATATGAGTCAACAGCAGAATGTGGCAGCCAAAAAACTAATAAGATCTTGATTCTGCCCTGGTTAGACCATATCCAGAGTACTAAATTCATTTCTAGATATCACATTTAAAGGAGGGTGTTGACATGTAGAAGGATGTCCAGAAGAGGATGACCAGCATGCAAACAGGACTCAAAACTCTCCACGTGTTAGATGAAGGAACTTGTGAGGAGATGGAAGAGACAGGAACAAGCTTCTCATATTTGAAAGATTGTCACATGGAAGCAGGATTAGATTTTTTCTGATTGGCCTCAGAAGTTACAGACAGACTGAGTTCAACTCAGTGGGGGGAAGAACTTTCTTCCTTTTGCAATTATCTCCAAATGGAATGGTCTACCTATGAAAGCAATGAATTATGATTGTGAGCAATCTTCAAGCTGAGGCTCGATGAACCATGATATGATAGAGGGATACATGCTTCAGGTGGGGGTTAGACTAGATAATCTCTGAAATCCTTTTCAATCTAGGATTCTATGACTTTGTAGACCCTTCCTCCTAGCCTTGTGCAAGGTGAAATGGGAGGAGTATCAGTCTCATTGAAAAGTGAACTAATCAGTAGGAAAGTCAGGCTTCAGTTAATTTAAAGATGGAGATAGAATGGTCAAGGATCAGCTTTCGTTGGGCACCTACTATATACAAAGCCCCAAGGATGCTTCAGTTAACTCCCACCAATAGTTAACTGTGCCTACTACAGAACAACTGACAAGACTACTTTGTCTATTGCTCTGGATCTATGTTAAGGGGACAGTTGTCTTTTTCCAAAAGGAACACCAGAGAGAAAAATAGGAAGCAGAGCCTGGTCCCTATTTCAAAACGGCCATTTCCGCCAAAGTTGAAAGGAATTAGAGAAGAGAGGCAGGCACTAAAATAAATTCAGCTGTAAAAGCACTTTTTTCACTGATAGAAAATTTCTAGAAAATAGAGATAAGGATTGTTTTTCTTTCTTTTTATAAAAAAATCCAGATAAATGCCCTCTTTCTTCCTTTTACTTAAGCAGTGTGCCAGCAACCTTAATGAATGAGACCTCAACTTTTTTCTGACAGTCTTGCAATATCTCCCCATACATCACTGCTGTATTCTGAGATTTCGCTAACCTTGTTGGGTCAAAAGATAACAGAGTAACCAAGATTGCCTGGTCCTTACATTTCTGCCTTTTGAGTGACACTATGTATTTCAGAAATAGGGGCCAAAGTGACAAAGCTTTTTTGATCTCTGTCCATAAATTAATTCAGATGTCTTTCGTATTTTATATTTTGGATTTTCTGAAGGGTACTAAAAGGTCCCTTATATTATGAAGGGTCAAGGCTATGTGCCATTGCTAGATCTGTTTCAAGCAACCACAGCTGGGGAAAGCTTCATAAATTCTGACTGATTAAGCATACCATTGCCCGATGACTATGGCCCTCACCACTGATCTACAACACGGTGTGCGGCTGGCTGGGAGCCAAGTACTTGGTGAGAGGAAAGATCTCTAAGTTAAGGGGCTGGGGGTAGGAGGGATATAGAGTCATGTAAACATGATAATGATGACAACAATGGGTGGCATGAGATTTACCTCTTAGACACACAGATACCAAGAAAAGTCAAACTTGTAGCAAGAACCATGGGAAATTTCAGCAAGAGAACAAATAACCCTCCCAATCTTCTTCTTCCAAAAGCAGGAATGGGGTGGGGGGGGGGGAAGAACCACATTCACTCCCTGTTTCTTTGAGAATAAATATTACAGCGGCCAGTAGCTGCTGACTTCTGACCATAAGATATCAATGCCCTTAGAGCCATCTACCCATCAAAACACTAAGCCAGCATGAAGGTCATTACCCTGGCCAGTCTCGTATTTCGACTAACTTCTCAGATATGTAAGCAATAAGCAGTTGCAAGAGATTGATATGATACTTTGTGAGTAATTTGGATGAACTATAACACTAACCCAGTAAAGTATTATAATTTTAAATGTGTCCAGAAAATAATTGAAATTCTGGTTTAGCTTCATCATAATGCAAACTGCTGGGTATATTTAACAGCTGACTAGTTTAGCATGAATATTGCTTTACAAATGAGGTCATATTGTTTTTAAGAAACAATATTGCTATCAAACACGTTTAGGAGGAAAAGCAAGAGATTATGAGTACACTTTTAACCTTTGTGTCTCTTTCTATCTCTGTTTACTATGGTGATTCAGATACTTGGGGATTTTTGAAGGCAAACAGAGAAGGTGCTGGCATTTAAAGGGGACCTAGTAATGAGCAACTGGACGTCAGATTCCTTCTTATTATTACTCTGTCACAAAATCTCTGTTCTACATCACTCCATTTTTGCAGCATTGGCCAGAGATGAGAAAGGTCAAAACAACCCCCCTCCAACATACAGTATGATATGTGATATAGCAAATGCTGTTCCCTGAGTCAAGCAGGATTCAGCCCATGCATGGGGGGGGGGATGCCACCAGTCAAACACTGAGTTTCGTTGGGAGGGGGGTTCTCTCACTCATTGACGGGCTGCATGAGATGTGGGGCCACAGCTCAGACATCTTGTTGGTGGGCATATGCACTTATCTGGTCAGCTCCCCATAGTCTCTTATGCTCAGGGACTGCTGTCTTTGTGATACAATCAGACAGAGTCTTCCTTTTGGGGAAATGAAAGAGGGTGAAAAATGTTTCTCTTCATAGCAAAGCCTCTATGGCTTCAGGGCTGAGATTAGGGCCTGAAGGAAGCCATAGGAATTTCCAGATCAGAGATTTAGAGCTGGGAGGGTTTTAGAGACCAGCAAGTTCAATGCTTTCATTTTTACAGATGAGGAAACTTGGGCAGCTATAGGTGGGTCAGTGGATAGAGTGCCGGGCCTGGAGTCAGAAAAGACCAGAATTCAAATTTGACCTCAGACTCTTACTAACTGTGTGACCCTGGGCAAGTCATTTAACTCCTGCCTGCATAAAACTGGAGAAGAAAATGGCAAGCCACTCTAGTATCTTTGTCAAGAAAACCCCACGGACAATACCGTCCATGGAGCCATGAGGAGTTGGACAGGACTGAACAACAACTACAAGAGGCAAAAATGACTTGCCCAAGGTCACACAGCTAGTAAAGTGTCAGAGCTGGTTTTCAAACTAAAGTCATCTTTCTATAAGCCTCACTAAGAAAAGTCAAACACTGTATTGCAAGAGCTCAGAAAATCTACTGCTCCTTTGTTTTAAGTTTAGCCAGGTGGTCTTAATAGGAAAGTTTTACAAAGGAGTGTTATTTGCAGTATTCTAACTGGTTGCTTTCACTGATGTCCCACCATCAAAGCGTGGCAGGGGAGTCAGGAAGTCTGGGCTCTAGGCCTGGCTCCGATGCTACTTATCTGTGTGACCTTGGGACCCACCTACCCAAAGCGACCTGAATCACTTCCTCTCTAAGGTTACCCTTTTCCTTGTCTATAAAACAAGGGTTTTGGAATAGATGAGGGTCCCATGCAGCTAGAAAATCCTGAGACTCTCTTCTCTCCAAAGTAAAGGGAAATGTGTAACACTTGTGCTAGAATCACCAGCTCTTCCAAACCTTCTAGTTTCCTTAAAAATTCCAGAACAAGTACCAGGGATGTCCTTCCTGATCTAGATTATTCCACTCTCCATGATTTAGTTACAAAGCTAATGTAAAATGATGCAGAAACATAGATTTAAAAGTTCACATTTAACCCACCATCACTGCAGTAAAGAAAAAAAAAAGTCTGCTTTCTTCATGGCCATGTTTAGGTTCACAAATTTTATTTTCTTGTCACTGGCTGAAGTGCTTAAGATTGCTCTGGTGTTTAAGGAGGTGGGTGGAGGAACATGGAATGGATGGAGGGGGCGGACAGCTTTAAAGAGGAATTCATGGTATTTCCCTTTGACTATTTATATGGCAGATGTGAGGCCCTAAGCAGACTCCACCTTACCCTCTTTACGCTGGGGTCCATGAAGTTGTTTATTTTTTAATATTTTGATTATTGTATTTCAATATAATTGGTTTTCTTTGTAATCCTAGGTTTTTTATGTCATGTCTTAAAAACCAAACAACATTGTTCTAAGAAGGGGTCCATAGATTTCAACAGGCTGCCAAAGGGGTCCATGACACAAACAAGGTTAAGAACCTTTGACCTATAGGTAGGTCCAATTAGCTCTGGATATGCTAAGTGGGCACTAGGACAGCCAATCTTCCACTGAAATAATTTCAAAATAGTCCTTTAAGGAAATACCTAAGAGAGAAGGAGGACAGTTGATGGCAGTTTCTTCTCAGCAGTTATCTCCAGAGAAAATATGATGTGTGGTTCCACATCATGAGAGTGACCAGACTTGGCTACAGGATCACCCCACTGGGGACTATAGGATTTGTCCATTTCTAATGTCCCTTTGTTGTTCAGTTGTGTCTGACTCTTTGTGACCCCATTTGGAGCTTTTCCTGGCAGATAGGTGATATAGTAGATAGAGTGCTAGGCCTGGAGTCAGGAGGACCTGAGTTCAAATCTGGCCTTAGACACTTAATAGCTACGTGACCCTGGGCAAGTCACTTAACCCTGTTTGCCTCATTTCCTCATCTATAAAAATGAGCTGGAGAAGGAAATGGCAAACCACTCCAGTATCTTGGCCAGGAAAACTCCACATGGGATCATGGAGAGTCAGATACGACTGAAACAACTCAACAACAACAACAACAACATCCCTTTGAGCTCTAATCTATAAATGAGGCCAATGATAGGAATCCAATTCCTGGCTAGGCTTCTTAATTTTATTTAGTTCCCTCATTGGTTTGTACACCCAACCCTAATCTGCATTACAATCATAAATGAAAACCAGAGAAGCTGAGGATGGCCCAGTACACAAACTCATAGTCAGTCTTGGAAAAACTACTGCTGGGTCAGACTCCTGGGATGAAGGATCAAGAGTACCAGCTTCCTATGCAAATGGAAATACCTTTTATTTGAAACTATCAATAGACAAGGCCTTTAGAGAAGAAACTTACTGAAGTTTAAGAAGAAGTGTGGCTTAATGAGCACAGGACTAGGAATCAGCAGACCTCACTTCTAGCCTTAGAGCTAATGCTCACTCATTCTGGAACCTTTGGTAAATTACCTAATTTCCTGGAACTTAAATTTTCTCAACTGTAAAATAAGGAGGTTGGCCTAGGTGATCTTTAAATTCCTTCCTAAAATTCAATTATATGATACCCAAACATTCTCTACTATTTATTATGGCAGCAGTGTGACCTTGGATAAGTCACCCAACTTCCCTAGGTCTCAGTTGCTTCCTCTGTAAAAATGCACATCATGGTATCTGAGCAGATGGTTGGGCCAGCATGGTTTCTTGGGGTCCTTCCTGCTCTCAGATCTATGATTCCAAGGCAGAGCATCCAACCAGCAGAGGGAGCTGATATTAAAGGCTGAACAGTAAAGAATGGATTTGAAGGAAGGAAAAGGTGGAAGGTGTTGGTTCTGGGTAGTAGCTCTTACATACATACATCTTTTCACAATTCTCAGGGAAAGAAACTTTATAGAGTAGACATGACAGTAGGCAATTATTCTTCTATCGATACAGCAGCCTATCATCAATAATACAATTTTCTAGAATAAGTAATGAAACCACAAAAGTTTCAAATGCTGGGACCTGACAATGAGATACTAAAAATAACAAATATACTACCATGCAACCGAAGGAAATGGGCCCTCTGGAAACTAGAGGCAGAGCATTTTAGAGCCACTCATTGGCAAAGTCTCAGAGTGGAATTCTGTCTTAGATGGAGTAAGATGTCAGAGAGAGAAGAGAGACACACACACAGAGTGAAAGATAGAAAGAAACAATGAAAGACAGAGAGAGACACACACAGAGATGCAGAGAAACAGTGAGAGATACAGAGAAAGACAGAGACTGGGAGATGGGGGGAGAGGAGAGAGAGACAGAGAGAGACAGAGAAAGAAGGGGAGGGAAGGAGGTATTCTGTATTAGATTGAGTGAGATTTGAGAGGTAGAAGAGATAGGAGGATAAAGACAGGCAGACACAGAAACAGAATCAGAGAGACAGAAAGAGACAGAGACATAAACAGAGACAGAGGGAAAGACTGAGATGGAAAGATGTACAGAAAGAGAAAGAGGGAAAGAAAGAAAGAGAAAAGAGGATGAAGGAAGAGGGAGAGGAAGAAGAGAGTGATATAGAAGAGGAAAGTAGAAAGAGAGGAACAGAAAGGAGGAGAGACAGAAAGTACATACATATGTGATATTTATTGAGATATTGATATCGATATCTATATATGTGTATAGAAAGAAAGAGAAGAAGAAAGGAGAGGAAGAGGGGGAGGGAGAGAGGGAGAGAGAGACAGAGAGACAGAGAGAGAGAGGGAGAGAGAGAGAGAGAGAGAGAGAGAGAGAGAGAGAGAGAGAGAGAGAAAGGAATGAGAGCACATCACACCTGAACACTATGTTCACTTTTAGACAACTCTGTGTGAGCAAGATGTAGACAAATTGGAGGGAGTTCAGAGAAGAGCAACCAAAATGATTAAGAGAAGAGAAGGACTGATTTATAAGGAAAGATTAAAGCAGCTAAACATGTCTGAGCTGTCTTCCCTAAGTGACGAATAAGGGAGTGACACATAATAAGAATCTACACACATTTTAAAGGTGTAAACACCAAAGAGGAGGAAGAATTAGTGCACTATAAGGAGCTTTTAATGGACAATGGATGGGTGGCATCATGATGGGGAAAATTTAATATCCTACTTATTTGTCTATGTTTTAACTCCTTGATGAGGTTGTAAGCTCCTTGAGAGCAAGAGCTGTGATTTTTATCTTTTTATTTCTCCTCAGGCCCGGCATAGAGTGAGCACTTAATAAATGTTGAATGAATGAATTCAGGTGGCCATAAAGAAATTTTAGATTCCTGTATTATCTCCTCTAGATAGGAAAAATGACAGACTGTTGAAAATGTGTTAAGCTGTATGGAGGCACCTTAGATTGTAAGGTGACAGAGTGCTGGGGGTCCCCCAAAGGGTGTGTTGTCACTCTCTTTTTCCAGGTCTTATGCCCACAATCAATATGTGAAATAAAACTGATGAGCCTGGCTCATCCACAGTCATGGCCACTGAATTACAAAGACTTAATTTTATTTGATGATTGATGTAAAGAAAAGGCCATTTTCATGGGAAATATTTCCCCATAAAATGCACATTTTCGATAAATATGCAGGGCCTAGAGTCTCTTGTATTTAAGAGGGCACGAGATGTATTCGTTGATTGAACATTAAAGCAGTAACTTCCATATTCTCAATGACCACTATGTAGAAAATCCGTCACTAAGAATCCAAGACTATTTTAAAAAAATAAGAATTCAAATATGACCATTTGAGAAAACGCCTATGCCCCCATCTTCTAAGACACTTTCCCCTAATCCTAGCCCCCTAAAGTCTTATTCCTAAATCTTTTTTTTTGCCAGATGAACTATTATAAAAGTTTTATAAGGATGGTATAACATAAATCTGTCACAGTTTTTCACTAATTAGTATCATTTTACCATTAATGCAACTATGTGGCAAAGATCCAGGGGTTTCTCAAACCAGTATCTTTCAAAGAAATCATTAAATTTGAGGAAGAAACAAAGCCTGGGAAGACAGGAAGGAAAGGAAATTAGTTAAAATATTTTATTATTTAGTTAATATACTTATATAATATATAAATTTAGTTAATATATTCTATACAGAACTAGGATCCTGAAAAATCTTGGCAGTCTGGGATGGGGGGGGGCTGACACTAATAATATGAATGGGATAAATGTAAAGTCCTATATTTAGATTCAAAAAATCAACAGCACAAACACTGGATGAGAAATTAGTGGTGAGGACACTGGTCATGGGGAAGAGATCAATGGGGTTTTGTGCACCATAAGAACAACATGGGGCAACAGTGTGATAAGCAAAAAAAACACAAAAAACCCCAAACCCCAAACCAAAACAATGAGGTCTTAGGCTGCACTAACAGCATCATAGAGGGAAAAAGGGAAGTGATCAGCTACTGTTCTCGGCCTAGATCACATCACTGCTAGAGTATTTGATCCAGTTATGGGTGTCTCATCTCAGAAAGGGCTTTAACAAGATGAAGTTCATGGAAAGGGAACCCAGGATAGGAGGGAACACAAAATCATGCCAAATGGAGATCAACTGGAAGAAAGGGGGATGTTTAATTTGAAGAAGAAAAGATTTAGCAAGGTCATGGCAATTAATTACATGCAAACATTTGAAGGGTGGCTATGGAAAAAAGGGATTAGGCTTGTGCTTGGCTCCTGAGGGCACAATTAGGCCCAAGGAGTAAAAAAGAAAAATTTTTGGTAAAAATAAGGAAGAATTTTCCAACAACTAAAATGTGGGCCTTTCAGATTTTATTGTGGATATGTTTAAGAGCATAAAATCTTCACTTGGTGTTAAATTGAGAAGTGCTAAATTCTCTGGTACAGAACTGTATTCAGAGGCTTCATGAGGTTTTTTTTTCAATGTTTATTTTCAATGAAATTAGAGAAGTCAACTTGATACAAAGTTGAAAGGGTTAAGTTCAAGGAGTCAATCAACCAATAACATTTATTAAGTGTCTGTGGTGTCCTAGTCACTGTGCTAGGTGCTAGGAGCTCTCAAAAATCTGGATATGCGAGCTTCAGGTTAGCCTTGTTTAAGGCAAGGTATCTGTGGAAAAAGAATCTATACTCACCTACCATTTATGACCAAGAAACGTAACACATGAGACACTAGAGATTGTACACTTGGACTTGTCTGCCTAATATACTCCTCTGGCCACAGAGTTTAGACTCATTTGGAATCTTTTCTCATTGGAATTTCAAAACCAATGATGACCCAGATGCTCACCAAAACATGACCTCTGTATTTTGAACTTAAATTATAAACAAAGGATCGTAAGCAACCTCAAAACCCATGGGGGTATGGGATTCTCTCCTAATTGGTGGAAATGAGTGCCCTGCCATGTGTGAGGGCTGGGATGAGGTTGGTAAGAGTTAAGAGAGATCGAGCTTTTGCCAGTCCCCTTCTGGTGGTCTTCAAGCACCAGTTCCCTTTGGGATTCATCAAGCTTTGAGTTGAATCACTTCAGGGATATCTGTATCTTCCAGGTCTGAGCAAGAAGATGGAAGAAGTGAATCTGATGTGAGTTTGCTGAAGGAAAAGACTCTGGAAGACATGAGAGGAACTGGCAGTCTCTATTATGTCCCCATTCCCAGCATGCTACATTAGAGGCTGCAGGGAGTTTGCCTTTGGGGGAGACTCAGTACTCTCTCTCAGGTGAGCTGAGTTACCTTGTTCCCAATGGGAAAGCTCCCTCACCCTGCATTGTCTGGCATATATTCTCCTACATACCTTCTCTGATTTTTGTTTTGCTATGATTTGGATAAATGGATTTCTTTGCTATTCACTATATGTGTTTATTGTGGAACTGATATTTAGTGTGAAAAGACAGAGCTTGGAGTCCTCCTCCCAGCAAATGACAAAGTAATCAGAAGTTAGTTAGAACTTGATCATATCTCTTAGATGAACGATACTTAAGAGAGCAGATAATGTACTTCTAGTTCAGTATCTCTTCTCTTTGAGGAGAGCAGAACAGCCTCTGTTTGTGCTAGGCGCTGGGTGTCTCATCTTAGAAAGGCTGTAACAAGAACCTCCTGCTCACCTACTAGCAGAAATGAAAGTTGCCTTTGGAGAAGAGTAGGGAGAGCAGAGGGCTAGAGATGTCTCTTCTGCCTTCCTCCGAGCCACACCACAACAGCCTTCACTACACGTGGGGCCCTTACACTTCTATAATGATTCAGAGCTAGAAGATGTCTTAGAGACCAACCTTTTCATTTTGCAGATAGGGAAATGAAAGGTCAAAAATGTTAAATGACTTTTCCAGGTTACATTCAATGAAAATTCCATTCTATTGAAAGTACATGCAGAAAGCAACTCAGTGCCCCAATTCCATGACATAGAATTAAAAAAAACAACTTAATACTTCTCCAGCTTTTTAAGGTTTACAAAGCAATTTCCTTACAATGGTGAGATAGATAGGTTTGAAAACCATTTCACAGAAAGAGAAACTAGTCAGTAAATTCAGTTATCTATCTATCTATCTATCTATCTATCTATCTATCTATCTATCTATCTATCTATCT